>NC_140230.1:36407147-36434647 GCF_951802725.1 Rutilus rutilus
TACTTTGTGCCCCTGTTGGCGAGATGGTTGAGTCCTCGTCAAGGTTCTGCTGCTGTTGGTCTCCTCATATATCCAGCGCCGACTGACTCCAGATCAGTCTTTCTCTCTCTCTCTCCAGCGCGAGGAATACCCGTTTCTGCCGGACACCTGACACTATGAGAGCAGATGATAATGATGGACGCCGAGGATTTTTAGTGCTTTCGAATAGAGGATTTATCAGATGCGCTCGCGCTACCACGATGCCGATTAAAACTGGATTTATCATTGGGAATATAGTGCTGTGCTGTATACTGTCGTGTGTTCAGGGTAAGTGCTGCTGTTTCGGGGGCTGCAGGTGTCTCTGGATCAGATGGAAAAACGCAAAAGCAGAGTTTACAGAGCCTCAGTTATATATGTGTGCAATGCCGAGCACACCTGCATTCATATGCGTTCGGAACTGACAGAGTCTTTATATGCGTTCTCTAGTCGATTGCGTTTCCACAGGACATAGAAAGGGATAAATCGCTTTTTTTTTTTGCTCATTTGTTCTCGTTTTGTCCCGGTTCTCAGCTGTGTTCTCATTTCATTCTCAGTTCTCATCAAAATCTAGAGATAATGTATGGAAGTGAACAAAAGTCTATCTATCTATCTATCTATCTATCTATCTATCTATCTATCTATCTATCTATCTATCTATCTATCTATCTATCTATCTATCTATCTATCTAAATTAATAAATTCTCTCTCTCTCTCTCTCTCTCTCTGTCGGTCTCTCTCTCGCTAGATATTTATGCATTATGAAGCATTTTTGCATTTTGAGGGTGACTAATATATTTCTTGTGTGAACGTAACATACATTTAATTAAAGATAAAAACATGGCATTTTAAAAGTATTGTAAGTTTTTCCTAAGGAAATGTGTATTGTATTCAACAATGCGAATGTATAGATTTACAGTAAAAATTGCCTCAATTCATGTTTAAAGGGGTATTCCCACAATTCCCGATGTGAATCATCAAAAAAAAAAAATTTGAATTTATTTTAAAACTTTAAAATAAATTCATTTTTCATTCCTAAACACAGTTCATTTTTTCTTCCTAAATTTGTTTTCAAGGCATTTTATGTTGCATATGGCCTTCCACTTTTATTATTATTATCAGTAAATTTTACATTAACACATTCTAATAGCTCAAATATATCTTAAAACTGAATGACATATAAGGATCTGTAAAATATATACCAGAATGCCAACCTTTTGTAACATTGTCTCATCAAATATATATATATATATATATATATATATATAATATTTGTTGCAGTAACATAGAGCATTTTAGGGAGAGTTTGGTAAATATGCAATCTAGATAAGATTTGATCAGATTTTTGCTTTATGATTTTATGTTTCTTTCATTGTTTTGTTTTGTTGTACCTTCAAATGCTCCATTTGACGAGGCGTTTATTTTTATTTCCCCAGTTACTCTGACAACTCATTTTCTCTGATACCATTTCTCTTCTCCTACTGTATAAAAGAACTGGTCTTATTAATCTTTTTAATGAAGTGCACAGTTCAGGATTTCTGCAGGGCTTTTCTTTAATGAAAAGCACAGGTTGCAAGGGTCTTGTAGAACAGGACAGCAGGCGTGATTGATGCTGTTCATGCATTAGATTTATAACTGGCTAAACTAAACCTCACAGAGAGACTCAGAAAGAGCGTCTGTCACATATAGCGACTCTAAGGCTAAAAGTAGTGACTTGAGTAGAGTAAATAATCAGAGATGTACTGGAGATGGAGTGTTGTGTGTCAGATAATGAACTGTTTTTTGTTTAGATTGCACAGTATGAAATCCTCCTTTAATTAACACGAGCCTCAATAGACGTGACTCGAAGCCGACTGGATGAGTAACCCCCCCCCACGCTGCTGTTTAAAATGATTTTTACCTTCAACAAACACCTTTAAACCCGAGCAGCGTTCCCTCACATGCGTTAGTGCTTAGTGAATCAGTCTAATGGAAATCTAATGGAAATCACAGAATGAAGTTGTGCTGCCGCAGCACGACATTATCCTCCCTCCTCGTGTTCGTGTTCGAGGGCTAAACAACAACAGCGGATCGTTAGCATGTAAAGTCCTCGTACTGTTATAGGTAAATGTCATGCATGATAACTGTAGTTCAGCTCTCGATTCATCATAATGTCACATTGGTAAATTATGTGACACTCTTTTCATGAATGCAAATATTTAGTGGCTTTCTTCTATCAACAGTGTTTCGACACAAGGCCGCGGGAGTTGCAGTCGCGGCTTTGAAGTTATTTCTCATATAATGTCCTTGGCCAAACAACAGCGCTGCCTTCAAGGCTCTCTTGATGCATTTTTAATAAGAGGCGCTTAGAAAATTGGGCTGTGTGTTGAATTGGGAGGTCAATGAAATAACTTTTCATCTCATTTGGTGTTATTGATCTGGGTCCCACTCGATCGGTCGCGGTCTGGTAATTTTAACACTTTGAGTTCGAGTCTCTACATGCTTTCATTTGCTAGGTTGGAGGATGACCTTGATCTCTGGTCTTTGGGTTTAGGAGTAGTTCATTCATTATTTAATATTTCCTCACCCTCATGTTGTTACAAACCCGTTTGCTGTTTATTTAAAAAAAAATGGCAGGTCTTGTTCATAATGTCCAGAGCACCTACAAGTAAAGCAAAACCCACTTCTGCTCCATGATAAGCCTCACGAATCTCATTCACAGTTTCAAATATGTCTCTCGTCATGGTTTGACATGTTTAACGCCGAACCAACAGCAAAAGAGAAAGATTGTCTCTGAATACCAAATTGTGGTTTGTTTATGTCTCATGGCTCCTATTATAATATTTTAAATGTTTTTGAGTCTCCTGTACATGCATCCATGTTTTCTCATAGTATACATTGCACATCACCTCATTTATTAAAAAATGGTCTGAAATGGTTAGTTTGAAGATTCAGTCTCTCTAAGCCCCGCCTTTCTGAGAGCTGCTCTGCTCTGATTGGTCAGACGCCCCACTCTGTTGTCATTGGTCGACCGCTTACAGCATGTGTTTAAAACGAAACACCCATTAGCATATCTGAATTCCAACTCTTTCTTTTAGAAGACTATAACTTTATTGGTCGTGCACTTTGATCTTTAAAACTTTCAGAACTTTTACATTCAGCTATATTGCTTTTTAAAAAGGACTAAACATTCTACAGTAAAAACCTGTTAGTTAGTTAGCGCTAAGTTCTCTTTCTATATCCGGTGAGAAACTAATGGGACTTTTCACTAAAAGCAAATACTGTTTTCCCAGAAAAAAATTTCCCAGAATCCATGCGTGACACTTCTGTTTTGTCTCATCAGTTATGTACATTAGGGCTTTATGTTACGTGTTATGTTGGTAAATCAGTGTTTATTGCATTAATTTAGTGACATGTTTGTTAGTGACCCTGTGTACAGTGTGTTCTGTACTGTATATTAGTATTTGCCTCCTTAAAATATTGCTACTGTATTTTTTACTGTAAAATCCTCACTCAAAAAAACAAGCTGTTGAACAAACTTGATTAAATTAAGGAAAACTTTTCCACGAAAATGAATTACATTTTTCCAACAAAATCTAGTTTGTTTGAAATGATTTGTTGTAAATCTTGTTGTACAAACTTAAATTAATTTAGTCATTCCTGCTAGATAAAGTTTGGTCAGGTTGACTACATTTAATTTTTGCCCGGCCTAAAATCACCAACATTATAATTTTAGCCAATTACAGTTATTTCCAATGATAGAAGCTACTAGTGTTCAGTTTAATTAAAACCACTTTTTACAGCGTAATATTGAATATTACTTGTGCAGGATCTGCGAATGAGATGTAATGCATGTATAGTAAGTATACGGAGTGCCCACAGCCCTAAACTAAACACAGTCGCCACTCTTCTGCATAATGGGAACCACAAAATTCAAAAACATTACAGAAAGTCCTCCAAGTTTCGAACATAACTGAATATTAAACACTAACATTAACTAACAACAACTTTCCATTTGCAGAAAAACACATAAAATAACACTTTAATCCCTGAATTTACCCTCCTAATGCAGTCCCTTGCAAAGCATGCTGGGAGCTACAGATCCACTGCCCAGTTAGTTGACAACAAAAATGATTCATGTAGTTTTCACACAAATTAAGTAAGTAAACTTCAGCTTTAAATATATTAGGTTGATTGAACACAATTCAATTAAGTTGTGACAAAATATTAAACAATTTTTGTTACTTTTGCTTATTTTAATTAATTAAATTTAACAAGAGGCAAAAATTCATTTTTTGAGTGCTGGCAACCACAGCTGCCTTTTTTTAATGTAAATTTCATAGATTTCATAAATTTTAATGTCTTTTATAGGATATGTTGCTTTTTTGTCCTTGAAGCTTGACAGTCATGGTCTCTGTGAACAAAGACATCAAGAGCACAAGTCAAAATTCTCAAATTTGTCTGAATCATAGTTTTAAATCGTTCAACATCAAGCCTCGTAATCAGACCTTTTCTGTTGAGCGGTCGTTGAATAGCAAAGAAAGAAGCCTGTATTTCTCCTTTACCCAGTGATGGACTGTGGAGGACGCGATCCGGAGCGCTCGTCGATGCTTTAATTACATGCTCAGATGCAAACGGTATAGTTTATAGTGAGCAGAAGCTCAAGATGCTGCAGTGTTTTAGGAGTCCGTTATGTAGTTACTGTAAAAACAGAAGCTTGTGACGAGCTTTCTCCTCCGTCTCCTATAATTCCTATAGAAGTGAAAGTGTAGAGCTGTAAATAACAGGTCAGATCATTTGGTTTCAAAGGAATTTAATGAGAAGAGTTTGAGTTCAAGTTTGAAGAAGAATTGAGTTATTCTACTGATTTATTTTTATACCACCATTTTAAAGTTTTGTGCTCAGCAAGGACGCATTAAATGAATCAAAAGTGACAGTAAAGACATTAATAATGTCACAAAAGATTATATTTCAAATAAATGCTGTTCTGTTGAACTTTCTATTCATTGCTTTGTTCATCAAACAATCCTGAAAAGTAAAATGTAACACTGTTTCCACACTAACATACAAATAAAATGTTGAATGTTAGATATATCGGTAACACTTTACAATAAGGTTCATTAGTTAACGTATTAACTAACATGAACTAACCAAACTATGCATTTGTTACAGTATTTAGTAATCTTTGTTAATGTTAGTTAATAATAATCCAGCTGTTCATTGTTTGTTCATGTTAGTTCACAGCGCATTAACTAATGTTAACTAACACAACCTTTGATTTTAATAACGTATTTGTAAATGTTGAAATTAATATGAACTAAGATTAATTAATGCTGTAGAAGTATTGTTCATTCTTAGTTCATGTTAACTACAGTAGTTAACTAATGAACCTTATTGTAAAGTGTTACCAATATATCTTTATTTGTTTACGTATTTTTGGATACAGTGGCATATCATATAATCAGTATAATGTCATCTTGGACTAAAAACATAGGATTTTTACTGAAAGTTGATATCAACACTGCCTTGTTTCTATAAATGGATGTGAATAACAGTTCAGATCATTTGGTTTCGAAGGAATTTAATGAGAAGAGTTTGAGTTCAAGCTTTGAACCCAGTTTGAAGAAGAATTGAGTTATTCTACTGATTTATTTTTCTTATACCACAATTTAAAAGTTTTGTGGTCAGCAAGGATGCATTAAATGAATCAAAAGTGACAGTAAAGACATTTATATTGTTAGAAAATATTCTATTCAAAATAAATGCTGTTCTTTTGAACTTTTCTATTCATCAAAGAATCCTGAAAAGTAAAGTGTATCACGGTTTCCACACTAACATACAGCAGCACAATGCTTTAAATATACAGAAAATGTTGAATGTTAGATATATGTTTATTAGTTTGCATCTGTTTGGACACAATGGCATATGTGTCAGTCTAAAGTGTATCATATAATCAGCATATAATGTCATCTTGGACTAAAAACATAGGGTTTTTACTGAATGTTTTGGTGATATCAACACTGCCTTGTTTCTCCACAACCTCAGATTCAGAAGACGGCGTGTCGCCTTCAGCAACAGAGCCAGTATATAAAGCTCTTTTCTACTCGATCCTGATAACCTTTACTCCGCATCGCTCTCCAGATGAAGCGCTGTGAAGATCATGTGTAAAAAAGCAGCGTGACCCCTGAGCGGAAATAGTGCGGAAATTAATTTAATCAGTCGAGCAGATGACGCTTTAATTGACATTGTGATCCATCATCAACCTCTCCGTCCTTATCAAAGGTAATTGACTTGAAATGTTGCTCAGACGTCAGATTTGTCTTTTAATACGCGCTTCAAATATCATCTTTCATTCAGCTAATGAGTGTTTCAGTCTGTCTGAAGTCTGCTCATGCACTATATATGCACTGTGATTTGAACGTTATTGAAGTTATTAAAATAATTAGTTGTTAAACCTGCAAACTTGGTGAAATTCCCTGTCCTGTCGTTGAATTTGCCTTTTCATTTATTCAAATTATCGTTATTTTAACGGTAAAAGACTGTAAAAATGCCACGGTGAAAATCTGTTAATTAGCTAACAGAAAGTTTCCATACTATATACAGTAAATAACTGTGATATAGATCTAACCGTACATTTAATGTAAACATTTTACTGTAAAATACCGCTAAATTTACAGTTTTTAGAAGTGAAACAAACAAGTCATTGTATAATTTACAGTGAAAAAAACTTTCTTTACTTGTGATGAGCTTTGATTGATCATGTGACTCTCATCACATGTATCATTACTGTGGTACAAAACTGATATTAATACTTCAATAGATCAGTAAATTAACATTGTATCAGATATTGAAATATGTTTTTTTTTACTGTAAATTTAAAAGTCTGTAAAACCTAAAATGTTGTTACTGTATTTTTACGGTAAATGTCTGGCGACCACAGCTGCCGTTTTTTTCTGTTTTATTAAGTTGACATTTTATTTTATTCAAAAACTTGTGCTGATGAAGTCTATTCATCCACTATACACTGAGAGTAACTTAAGTGAACATTTAAGCAATATTTGTATTGTATTGTATTTGCTAGGTTAATTTAAATAATTTGTTGTTAAACCTGCAAACTCGTCGTCTTTTGGCGAAATTCCCTGTCCTGTCGTTGAATTTGCGTTTTTATTAATTCAGCCTTGGGTTGTTTTAACCCAAATTTGGGTCAAATATGGACAAAACCTTTTTAATTGCATTTTTAATAATGTCTATATTTGACCCAAAAGTGGGTTAAAACAACCCAGCATTCTTTAGAGTGTAACATACATAGTCATTTAATAAGTTGATTTTTCATAAACCTGTGCTGTAAAGTTGTTTAAATAAAGTTTCTGGAGTTTATGGTATGTTTTATTCTCCACTATAAGTGCTATTGCTTAGAAAAGTATGAACAGCTCATGCAATGTCAAACCGCATGATTTTAGGATATCATTCATGTTTGAAACCTAAACCATGTGGGGCAAATGTTTGAACAAATCCCTAAACCTAAGCATGAGTGACAGTAGTGATGTTGTCTATCCGCTTATTTTCCATCCGTCTCCTACCTGCGCTTCGTCTCCTCACATTTATCTTCTGACATTCGTTTCTCAGAAGACTCCGCAGTCTTTTGTTTTAAGAAGCTTTCGAAAGTCTCGCTCGGTTGCACAAGCTCTCGGTTGCACAGGCTCTCGCTGAGATCGGCTTGATTGACAAACACTCTTTAGTCCATTTCACAAACCCAGTGAAACCCAGTCAAATCCAGGAATCCCTGGTCTCGGAAAGCAGGCGTTCTCCACCCGTCTCACAAATTGAATAACAGATGGCAGACCTGGGCGATCGTAATTATTATTCACTGGTTTATTAACCCGATCTGGACTGGCAGTTTTGTGGAAGGAAAAGGGCTTCTGGTAATTGACACTGATGAAGTTTGATTAGTTGTGTTGCTTTAACACTCCTCCAAAGTCCCGCCGGGTCTGCTGTGTAATGATAATATTCGTATTGTTTGCGCTCCCTTCAATAATTCAAGCGTTTTTGATTCACATCACATCATCTGTTCCTTGTCCAGCGATTGCTTTCTGTCAGAAGGGATTACCTTTGATCGCTGGCTTAGTGGTTTCTTCACTTCTAAGTGAACTTAATCCACATATATTGCCTCTTTTGAATGTTTCCTCAAAGTGTCTCAGATTTGGGAAATCTTTGTCAGTTAGACATGAAGCATAAACTGGCAAATTATAATCCTTAAAGGGACAGTTCACCTACAAATGGAACTTCAGCCGTGTATTAATGTCTTCTGCATAACAACAACAACAAAACAAGATGTTAAAGTGCCCCATTATGCTTTTTCAAATATTACCCTTCATGCATTTTGCAATACAGCTGTTTGTGAATGTAAAAGGTCTGCTAAGTTTTAAAGATCAAAGTAAACGCCAAATAAAGTTATTGTCTCCTAAAAGAAAGAATTGATTCTGAACTGCTGAAACGAGTCAGTAATTCCAGTCTCACTTCCTGTTACAATGTAACTGATTTGCATAATGCCAGCCTCTGGTCTTGATTGGCTGAACAGCGTCTCTTAGCCCCGCCCTCAAACACTGTAGTGTATCTGAGACTGGAAGAGTTTGGTTCGTGTTGTTCGTGTCGAGAAGACGCTGTTTTCTGCTGACAAAGCAAATCCACTGTGATGAGATTGACACGGTAAAACCCACACTTTATATCACTGAGGGAAATTCTGATATGTTAATGAACATTTAGTTTCCGACATGCGCTGTAAGTGGTCGACCAATCGCAGCAGACTGAGCTGTCTGACCAATCAGAGCAGAGCAGCTCTCAGAGAGGCGGAGTTTAGAGAGACTGAATCTTCAAACTAACTGTTTCAGACTCTTTGAGAAATGAGGAGATGTGCACTGTATATTAGAGACAATTAAAGTGTTTTTTGAACTTGGATGCATGTATATCTATTGTAGGAGACTCCAAAACAACATTAGGATCTTTAAGAAAGCCGGTGAAGTTCATCACTTGTAACGTATGGTTATCGCTAATGTATCGTAATGCATCACATTTCATCCAAATGCATTTTTGACTGTGTCAGAAAAGAAAATGCAACTTATTTAACAAGCAGCGTTTGTGTGAACTCACCTCCTAAAACAAACATCACCTTAATGTCACATCTAATGATCCAGAACAAATTCAAGTGAGCTTGACAAAAACCCCAAGCACATATTTAATGTCTACAGCGCTTATTTCCCAGTAGAAACGGAGTCATGAGTTGGAAAATGAATTAGCATTTAGAAATTGATTTACTTTTTTTCAACCTCTTCATTTTGATGGTATTTGTACGTGCATTGAAAAGGCAGCATTTTTCAGTTTCCAGACACAGCCTTGAACATGTTTTATGTTATTGTTGTAATATTTTTATCATTTAAAACTTGACATGCATACTTAACCCTATAAAGCCTGATGGATGAAATAAGTCCGAATGGAGCATTTATTGATTTTTAAGAATATAAAGGAAAATCCCCCCCAAAAAGTTTGCAAATGTGTTTTTTGTTAAAGTCCCCCTGTAGTCAATAATTGTATCCCTTAAAACTCATCTTTGATCACAAAAATTACCCTTGCCTCATTCAGTATGCGCGGTTCTATGAATATGCAAATGAGCCCTGCCTCCACTCACTCACTCAGCTCAGAGATCCACTGGTTGACGATCACACGTTGATCTGATTGGTTACAAGGTAGTTTGTGACGTCAGAAACACCAGCGATTTCAAAGCGTGTGTTTGAGACTGTCTTTGGTTCACTGCAGTTTTAAGGAGGAAATACTCAGCAATGGTGTCGACTTATGAATTTACACATGGTTTGACTTAAAGCACATTAAAAACACCACATAGACACATAAACAACATTAAAAGCTGGATTTTCACCACAGGGGGACTTTAAGTATCATTTGATATATGATGCTTTTATGCTTCATATAGTCTGGTATAATGAGAATATGGAGCTGAGCAAAAATATGCAGTTTTGGTGCAGATGATGATATTTATATGCACAGATTTATTCTGTGAGCAAAATTGTCCAATATTAGGCAGGTTCCCAATATAAATTAAGTGGTATTTGACTGGTCATGTGATCTCAGAATGATCCCCATGTGTTACGTGTTGCATTCATTTCTTGTAAATCTTGAGTTCAAGATCTCAATGTTTGTTTTGGAGAAGCTGCTATAGTTTCTGAGGACTAAACTAGATGAAAACATTGTAAAGTAACAGAAACAGTTGGTTTGCCCTTTTGCTGGGCTTCAAAGGGCCATCTCCTCTGCTTTGATCAAGCGGACTCACGTCGAGATCCCTGTTGCCTCATCCACAGGCTAACTCTGCCACAAATCAATACTGGCTTTCGATTCCAGCGTACAGCGCCGCTGATGGTTTGTTTTCAGATGTAATGAAGCGTCTTAAACAGGATTGTCGGGTTTCTGAGACGACCCTCGGCTGGCTGTCACGGCTCTTACGCCAGAAATGATTGATCCAAATCCATGTCTAATGGTTTCTCTGCTTGTTAACACACTGCAGGTCTGAGGGCTAGTGATCCTGATGCTAATATCAACCTGTTATTCTCCCATCTAATCCTCGAGGAGTGGAGTGTGTCACTTCAGCAGCGAATAGAGTTGCTCATATAATGACTTGTTTTCAAACAGGTTTCCTGAAAACTCTCTCACACACACTCATGCATTCATTTAGTCAATGTTGCTGTTTTGGGCTGGATTATCTATCTATCTATCTATCTATCTATCTATCTATCTATCTATCTATCTATCTTTCTATCTATCTATCTGTCTATCTATCTATCTATCTATCTATCTATCTATCTATCTATCTATCTATCTATCTGTCTGTCTATCTATCTATCTATCTATCTATCTATCTATCTATCTATCTGTCTATCTATCTATCTATCTATCTATCTATCTGTCTATCTATCTGTCTATCTATCTATCTGTCTGTCTATCTGTCTGTCTATCTGTCTGTCTGTCTGTCTGTCTGTCTATCTATTGATAAATTGTTTTGTTGCATATATTCTAATTCATATTTTAATGTTTTTATTTAGAATTTTTATATTTTGTATAAATTAATTTTAGCATAAATTATATTGATATACATACATATTCTATATATATATATATATATATATATGCTACAATTATTTATCATTCTTAATATTATTTTATTCAACAATAATAATAATAAATAATATAAATATGATATATAGAAATCATTCACCTTATGTTGTCCCAAACGGACATATGCTGTTATATGGGCTGCTTTTATGGTGCTCTGTTGCTCTTTTCTGAGTTTGATGTTTTTCGTCACGATGAAACGCACTCGTATAGAGAGAATCTGCTGAAGATCCAGTCTTCAGAGTCATTTGAGTCGGGACCATTTCTTAAACATCCATGAGCCAAGCAGATTTAAAGGAGGATTTTAGTGGACAGAGTGTGTTTGTGTGTGTGTCCACAACTCTACACACTGACCCTTTCTCATCTGTGTGCATTCATAAAGCATATTCCTTGAAGGAATTTCCTTTCACATCTTATAGACGCAGCTCACGCAAGACTCGCTGTTCTGTACTCGAGCTTTTGGTGCTTGTCGGCTCCAATTCTTCTCTGGCCATCTGGTTATGTGTGAAGAAATAAGATTGAGGTCTATTGTCATCTCTCTTCTGCCTCTCCAGTGGCAAAACAAATTGATTGAGCCCTCGTGTGTGTGTGTGTGTGTATGTGTGTGTGTGTGGAGACGACGGGTTAAAATCGCCACATGGGAGCAGCGGCCTCACATTCTTATATCAATGAGATTCATGTGTTTAGATGTCGATTCGTATGACTGACCTATTTTCTCGGCTCGGTGATCGCAGCGTGATGTTAATGCTGTTTCTCGTATCACTTTATGGCGTTCGGTGTCGGCGGTCACCCCGGGGAGGCCGGCGTATAATCTGAGTGATTGGTGGATGAGAAAAAGATTTCCCGCCGTGAAAGTAAAGCAGAATCAGGAGTGGAGATGAAGCATCTAAATGAGTGTGTGTCCGAGAGCGTCAGGGGTTGATTTGGGGACGTGCAATCAGAGTTTGTCTTTGTCGTGGGATTTTTGTATAATATTTGACAATACCCAGGTTATTTATTTATTTATTTATTTATTTACACACTACCATTCAAAAGTTGGGGTCAGCAAGACTTCTGCTCACCAAAACAGTTTTCAGTGTGAATATATAGTAAAGTGTAATGTATTCCTGTGATCAAATCTGAATTTACTCCAGTCTTCAGTGTCACATGATCCTTCAGAAATCATTCTAATACATTATTAGATGTGCATTAGTTCACTTTTTCAGAAGCTTTAGTTCTGGAAGTGTTTTTTTCCATTTATTTCTCCCATTGGGATTTAAAAAAAGTCTTGGTTGAAGCGTTATAAGCCGTGAACCAGCGACCAGGAGAATCACAACATTACAAACTTTGATTTGAAGCAGAAAAGTATTTGAAAATCGGATAAAATTACAAAGACTGTGAACTATACAGCTTTAGTGAGGGAAAGAACTACAATCCCATGAAGCATTGCGAACAGCATAATCAAATTAAAAATGGAGAAACATAAAACTACTAATTTAAGTAAGTTTTTTTGTATATAAAAAATCTATATTTTTATGCATATATATACCCACATTTCAGTATTTTGAGAGTGTAGGGAGATCGACTCGATTACATCATTCGCAGTGATTCATGGGAGTGGGCGGAGCTAAAGAGATCTTTTGGCGCATTTCGATTGTTTCGACTCTGATTGGTGGAATTTTCTGCACAGCATCATGGGTAATGTAGTTTTTCACCATGAATTCTTCATTTAAAAACGATTATTTTAAAACTAACTTGAAATAACGCAGACTAATGGCTTCAACAGAAGCAAATTCCATCGATTAACAACCTCTTCTCTCACAGTAGGGCCGACTTTAACCAGTTTAATAAGTTTCTACTTCCAAAACTCGACTGTTGCAATCCATTTGCTGCTCACAAAACATTTCTGATTATTATCAATGTTGAGTTATTATTTTGGAGGAAACCATTTTCAGGATCCTTTGATGAATAGAAAGCTCAAAAGAACAGCATTTATCTGAAATAGAATCTTTTGTAACATTATAAATGTCTTTACTGTCACTTTCGATCAATTTAATGCATCCTTGCTGAAACTTTTAAACATTAGTGCATTATAAATAAGTGTTTGTTCTTGTAATTTTGTAAAAAAAAAAAAGATTGTTTCTGTATTTCTTGGGTGATGGCTTAAGTGGATGACTGTCAACGGCACATGAATTTGGCAAAACTGATTTATTGAAATTTCAGCGTGCGATAGAAATCTTTCATAAGTCATCATCAGCACGCATGTTTGATGTGAAGCGGGTCTGTTGTCAGAGTGTGTGAACCATTTAAACATTTCCGAGAGCAATTCTCCTGACTTATACGATATAATCATTCCCTACAGATACAATCAAGTACAGCATAACTTTTTCCAAAAGGAGTGTGATCAAAAGCGTTACACGTTTAATAGGGAACTTTAAATGCAACTACCCCAGAATTTGTTTCTTTGTTGCATGATTATTGTATATTTTACCATATTTTATAAAACCCATTATTTATTCATTAACCCATTATTTATTTATTTATTTATTTATTTCACATACTAAGTTTTTATTTTAATATTAATGATATTATTATTTATGATCATTATTTATATTATATTATTATTAATAAATATATATATATTGATAAGTAGTGAAAATGATAATTTGTTTGCAAAAACAGTATAGAAATATTTCGATAATAGGGAAACACTAAAAGGGTCTGATCATTTGCAGGTTTATGTTATGTTAATAATTGCTTTTTTTAATGTTACATGTCCATGATTACCCTTTTATACTTAATAAAAAATCTTTAATTTAATAGAAGCTTTGAGCATTGATATCTTGGCTTAGATAATAATGTGTCGGATAAAAATAAGATAGGTGGTACTGTCTGCAAGATATGAGTTTTGTGCTTAAAACAGAAAACACATTTCTGTGCTCAGGGCCTGTGGACTCTTCATAGGGAAACCCTCGATTCTAAGAGCCTTTCTGTCATCACCGCTCATGTGACTCTGATAATGGAGACAAAAGCTGATTTTGGTCACGATTGCCTCCAATTTCGTCTGCCTGAAGAAATGAAAGGTTTAGCATTATCCAGACAGAAGTACTCTCTCCACCACAGAGATGTCACGGCGCTCACAGAATCAGCGTCCTGAAATGGACCTTTCTGATTGGATGAGTGTGGATCTGTGATTGTACATTTTATTGAATTCTACATAGAACAACAGTTTCCGTTTCTCCATGGGGAAACTGATTTTAAAGGATAACTTATAAACTGTTAAAGTCAGCCCAACTGTGAGCTATGCATAGTTTTAAAATAATCGTTTAACAGTGGAATATGTAGTGAAAAACTACATTACCCATGATGCTGTACAGAAAACTCCACCAATCAGAGTCAAAACAAGCAAATGCACCACAAGATCTTGTTAGCTCCGCCCACTCCCGTGAAGCACTGCGAATGATGTAATCGAGTCGATCTCCCTGCGCTCTCAAAATACTGAAATGTGGGTTATATATGGATATTTTGCAATAAACATAAAATATATTGATTTTATATATATATAATCAACATTTTTAAATTTTATATTTCTACAACATTTTCAATTAGATTATGCTGTTCGCAATGCATCATGGGATTGTAGTTCTTTCCCTCACTGAAGTTCACAGTGTTTGTCTTTTAAATTTTTGTCCAGTTTTCAAATACTTTTCAGCTTCAAATCAAAGTTTGTAAAGTTGTGATTCTCCTCATATCTTATAACGCTTTAACAAATACAAAAAAAAAAAAAAAAAAAAATCCCTATGTGAGAAATAAATGGTAAAAATACAGTGCATGTATACAACATCACCTACAGGTAATCTGATTAACACTTTTTTCATTTATTAATAAATGCAATTATTTATTAAACATTGAGCATTGACACTCTAAGTGCATTACAGTTTAATCACTAACTCACTGCCACTTTTGACGTTGCTTTATTTGCATCATGTGCATTGGTCGTGTTGTGGATATTATTTTATTTTCTCATTTATTACACATATTTATTTTAGGCCACTTTGACTCTAGAGCTTTTCTTTCAGACCCGAGTGTGATTAAACGGCATTTGTAAACTACAAATCTTGTAGTAAATACACACTGCATTGATGTTTTATGTTGGTTAGATAACATTAGGATGCATTTGCTGAAGACTGAAACTGAAGATTCTGAAATCTAAGATATTCTTTGATTATCTAAAATTATGTATATAGGCTACTGTGTGTAAACTGCACAACAAATCATTTTATCTTTGATGTGGTTTCTAAAACATTTTATGAACACTGTGCCGTGATGTAACCTAACTGCAAGCTAATTTCAAAGTTGTTAAAGCGTTTTGCACTTGTTGGGATTTTCTCATGTTTATTTTTTAATTGGCCGTAAAAGGTTTGTGATAAAAGAGATTGTGCACTTGCTGGACTTTTGGTCTGTCTGTAAACATTTGATGTTGAGCTTTTAAAAATTAATTTTCTGTATTTTTCAATTCATTATGAGAACTGCATATAATGCAGAAGACATGGTCCTGTCTTTTCTGTGTAATTGTTTTCTAATTAACATTTCAAAAATGGGTTGATTTAAAGAGGACCTAATATGCCTTTTCACAAAGTCTTGTTTTTTAGGCTCTACTAGAGCAGGTTTTCATGCATTATGTTCCTCATATTCTCCATTGTTGCGGCTCCTCTCTTCCCAGTCTGTCAGTAACGCTCTGTTTACTTCCTGTCTCTATGAAGCCCCGCCTTCTTAAAGCACACTGTGCTCTGATTGGTCGGCTGGATCAGTGTGTTGTGATTGGTCGAGCGCTTCGAGTGTGTTTGGGAAATGTCCCGCCCCTTACCATAACCGCCAGTTTAACACACTACTAACTAACTCAACCAGGCCCCGCCCCTTTATTCTGCGCATGAATTATTATAATGAGGAATATTGTGACGTGTTCGTTCCCGGAAGAAACTCAAGACTACAGTGGAGGCGTTTCAGGAGTTCGTTGACAGCCTGTTCACTGTGCAGGATCTTTAGCAGATGTCGTTTCTGCCAATATCAATATGCAATTTGATATTGATATTTTGTGATACTTTTGGCATTGTAGGATCTTTTTATATCACATCATGGCAATCAATATGTCCTAACAATCGCCTTTAGTCATGACTATTCACTTTATAACAGCGTCTTGTATTTTATTGCTTAATTCAATCCAGATTTTAATGGCGGGGCCTTTAGAGACTCGACACATGCTGGAGGATTTCACAGCTTTTGTTTGTGAGAAACAACTAGATGCCAATTATTATGTTTTTGCTCTAATTGTTGTATATTTGAAATCGATTATGTTTCTCTCCTGTTAGACTGTGGTGTCCATTATAAACACAATTTCTTCAGTCCCTGTAGATGGAATTATTTCAGTGTGGCTAATTTGAAATATCAATTTAGAGTTGAACAGAAAGAGATTAGCTATTGAATTTTGTGCATGTGTTGCATGTTTGATTTGAGAACATGTCTGGATCATACTTCACCCTATATAATAAAAACAATTATTAGCATACTTTTAAATACAGTTATGAAGGAAAAGGAGAAAAAAAAACACTTCTATGAACAAAAAATGTTAATGTTTGAGTCACACCGCCTTCCTCAGCTGTTGCATAACTGCAGTGTTGCAATATAATGATGTTTTTGCAGGAGTGTGTGGGATCGTGTCTGTTCTCTTCATGATGTCTCCATGTCTTATGCACATGCCTGTAGTCATTCAGGTGCGAGTATTTATCTGTTAAAAATGCAGATGCGGTGAGAAGCAGTTTGTCCACATTGAAAGCAGAAATGCAATGCAACACAATCAGAACATATTTGATTTTTAATGTGCATTTATATTACTTATATATTGCTGTCAAGGGATCACATTTTTAATCTAATTCATTACATGATGTGCCGATTAAGTAATCGAATTAATCGCAAATTAATCCCACATTAATTTTGCCTGAGAAATTACGATAATTTAAAGTCATTATTGTGTCAGATGAGAAAAGCATTGAACAGATATTACAAATATCTATATAGAACCCTAGGGTTCTCGACTCAATGTTAAAGAACGCTTAATGCCAAAAAGGAGAATATTTAAGGAGAAATGTCTTAAATTGGTGCATAATGCTAAATATTTTCTAGTATTACAACTAATTAATTAAAACTAAATCCATACAATGATCTCATGATGGAAATGTTCAATGAACCCTTTATGCTTCTAGTTAGAACCTTTTCTTCTAACTTTAAAAGCAACATCATATTTGCAATCGTGCAGATATTCAGAAATAAAACATTTGATATTGCTAAACTAGATCATATAAATATAATTAGACAAAAACACATAAAATGGCTTTTATTTTTGCCCTCATATCTTCAACTTTACTGGCATTTTAACTCGTTCTAATCACGCAGTCAACTTGCATTTACAGCGTTAATAAGTTTAGCGTGTAATTTTCCCGCCAAAATTAATCGCGCCAAATTAGCGTGTTAAATCGACAGCCCTCAATTATATATTACTATATGCAGTGATATATTTTCTGGACCAATGCGATTTAATAATAAGAGTTATCAGGGGTGATGTCATCTAAATTGGAAAATAAAATAACGAAAATATATATATTTTTTTTATTATTATTTTCTTTCTCTCAATTCAAATGTGATGTAAAAAAAAAAAAAAAATCCTGTTGCAATTTTTAGCTGGTTGAGACAAACACTCATATTTACTCAGACGAGAGCTTTAATGGCAGTAATGACAGTCTAATGGAAAAAATCCAGATGCATCACACTAATGAGAGTTTTAAAGGAAATGCACTTAATTGACATGAAAATTATGAAAAATTCTTGATGGCTCCAAAAATAGTATTTATTTTATTTATGCATTCTTGATGCGTTTCTCTTTCTGTTTTTGTGTTTTTTTTCCCGGTGAATCTGAGATGGGTGGCTGTGAGTCAATGCGGTCCCTTCTGAATTCACTCCTCCTGCTTTGAGAGTGAGGGGAAGAAACGATGGGAGAGGAAAGATCCTTGATCTCAGGGAGTCTGCAAAGCTAATTACTCCTTAAGGGAAGCGGAAAGGGATAAATGGAAAAGCTCAATTAATGCTGGTTGTCATTACCAGTCTATTTGCTCAGGTTGAGGCGTATAAAAGCCCTGGTTATGTGTGTGTAGCAGGTGTAGACGCTCACCCACGATGACACGAGGAACGCTCATTAAACCGAACCTTCTGACGACGGCGACTCAAACACGTCGCACAGTTATAGTTATTCAAGTCACTATCAAACCATTACGGGCATCAGCGCACAAACTGGCACGATTTGAGTAATGTGATTGTGATGTCAGACGCCACCAGTTGTTTTCCTTCTTCAGAGAGCTGAGTGATGTGTTGAGCTCAGAGAGGAATACTAACTAGCTGTACAAACACTTCCAAGAGGGTAATTGTATTCCTCAGAGATTGTTCTGTCATAACTCTGGAGATGTTGGCATAATGTAGTTCGCAAACCTTTTTAATTCCATAATTTGGTTTTGAGTAAGGAATAACTGACGATGGGCCGTTGAATTATTGACAGCCACAACCTCGAGTGTGCATTATTTTTCAATAATTCATCGTCAATTATTCCATATATATAATATACTTCGGTTACCACACCTCAAAACATTGTTCAGATTATGTATTTCAAGACATTTTTCAGGTTTTTGTCCTTGGACAAAGGAGTAGTAATTTATTACGCATCTCATCCCCACACCTCCGTTGCTAATTTTTGTCCTTTGCTAATTCCAAAACGTCATTTTAGAGCTAGTAACAGAGACTTGAGACCTTGATAATAGATTAATGCAGTTAAATAATGCAGGAGAGAGAGAGAGAGAGAGAGAGAGAGAGAGAGAGAGAGATTAAGTGTGTGTGAATTACCTGAGTCTGTTCAGCAGCGTCTCGACTAATAGTGAAACTGTAAGTTTCTCTGCTTCAAGATCAGCGCTGTTATTTCCTCGCTAGAGAGAAATGTCTTGTAGCTTTTACGTTGCTAAACTATTTCTCGGATAAAATCATCAGAGCGGCGCTGACAACACGTTTCAGTATGTGTGTGTGTGTTTGAGCGGGAGAAAGAGAGTATGTGCTTTCTACACATAATAAAACTTAAATTTGTGGCAAAAACATGGTGATAATTAGTCATTTTTATCTGATTGTTTACTATATATATTTGCGTGGTCAGTGTCGTTGTGGGTTTCGGTTCTTTTGCTGTCGTCGCTGTAAAGACCTTTGGAAATAACTCAAATCATTTGGCGCAGTGATACGGAGCTGTAATGCGGTCAAAACCTGCCTGAACTACTTTAGCCGTGCATTTCCCTGAAAATAATTGCACAAGCGTTGAAGCGTTCAACAGCCCCGTATGAAGTGAAATAGAATGTGAGAAAAATGTATTTTTGTGTATCAGGAATTTATTTGATTGTAAAAAACCGGATGCAACGTTCCAATGAACTGGGAAAGTTCATTTTAGTAGGATATTCTGTAAATCTTGTGAGACATTTGTGATTTTTCTCTTTTTGTGGATTATGGCCGTTATAGGCTAATATTTCCTTCTTTCTCTCTTTTTACAGGTTTCATTTATACATGTGGCGGGACATTAAAAGGGAAAAATGGGACCATAGAAAGTCCAGGCTTTCCTCACGGATACCCTAACGGAGCGAACTGTACGTGGGTTATTATAGCCGAGGAGAGGAGCAGAATTCATATAGTTTTTCAGTCCTTCGCTGTGGAGGAAGAATATGACTTTTTATCTTTATATGATGGACATCCTCATCCCGCGAACTTCAGGACGAGGTAAGAGCTGGAGATTATTAAAGCACGGCCATGACATCAAAATGAGAGTTTTGTGGCTTTTAGTGCGGTTATGTGCTCTCTACAACTGATTGAACATTTGGAAAATGGAGCAAAAATATTGATGACATCATTTCCTGCTCAGGGGCTTATGCAAATTGTCTCCGTAAAGCGAGAATGTCCTTGCCACCTGCGGCGGACTGGAAATAGCAAATAGCAAATGTTGATTCATGGCTGTGACATCGACTACAGCCGATTGGCTATAAACGGGAAACGGGGAGAATAACGAGCTCTTCCATGAGTTTCGCCTCGACTTCCTGTTTCAATAAGAAATGTGTCCGTGTGTAAGTAAGAATAATGTATCGTCATTCTCACAAAATAAACACAGACGGTGATGGGAAGTGAAAGGGCATTGAGTTTAATTTGCGGAAATGACAGATTTTTTGTTTAAAACTGATTTTTAAATTAATAAGTAGGCATTAAATATTGACATAATCTATTACAAATATTATTACAATGTAAATCAGCTGTTTTCTATGTGAATATACAGTAAAGTGTAATTTATTCCTGTGATCAAAGCTGAATGTTCAGCATCATTACTCCAGTCTTCAGTGTCACATGATCCTTCACAAATCACTCTAATATGATGATTTGATGCTCAAGAAACATTTATGATTATTATCAATGTTAAAAATAGTCATATTTTTGTGGGAATCGTGATACATTTTTTTCTTCCTTTTGTCTTTACTGTCACTTTTGATCAATTTAATGCTGAATTAAACTATACATTTTTATATATCTTACCACAAATGTTTGAATGGTATCCAATAATAATCATAATAACAAATAATAATAATAATCATAATCATAAATGTTTCTTGAGCATCAAATCATCATATTAGACTGATTTGTGAAGGATCATGTGACACTGAAGACTGGAGTAATGATGCTGAAAATTCAGCTTTGATCACAGGAATAAATTACACTTTACTGTATAATCACATAGAGAACAGTTGTTTAAATTACAAATATATTTCACAATTTTCTGCATTTTTGATTAAAGAGACATTTTTTGAGAGTTTTTGACCAATTATAGAATCCAGTTAATCAGAGAGTTGCTGCATTACTCGTGTCATAACGCAGTGCTTATACAGTATGTGATTTATAGACCTGATTACCAACTCAACATGGGGTCGAAACTCTTCCAGATGCGTAAAAGCACGCAGAATTAACCTACGCTATCTCTCCTCTAATTAAAGGGTAAACCAATTATTGCAACAAAACTCTCCACCAGCCAGGAACAAACCCCCCCCCCCCGCGTTACAGCTGAAACTCACTCGTGGCAATTATGATGATTGAAAGTATTTATTTTATGCCAATCTGGAATTCACAGACTCCGTATGCCAAACACGACGCTTCATTGGCTGAACAGATTGCAAAAATAAGCGGCGTATTGCGCTAGTGATGTCATTTCCTCAGTTTTGCCTCTGCTAAAATGCCAGAGTTGTCAGAAAAATAAACTTCTGCTAAAGTGTGTGTTTTATTCTCAGAAAACCTCCATTTGTGATTTGTTTTCGGCGTCACAGACGGTTTAGAAAGTGATTTTCACGCCGGAAAGCGTTTATCTGCAACTCTTCTTCTAAGCTCCGCCTCCTTTGTTACGATTGCTCTATAGAAAGTCACATATAGGGATGAATTGGTAAAATGGTTTCAGTATGTTGCTTATATGGCCTGTGAAGTGTGTTATCTGTGTTTTCCTTTAGAGAAATTGTTAAATGCCCCTGATTAAAATCTGCTAACTGTGAATCTGAATGAACAAACGCTTCCAGAAGACAAAAGCCTCATCTGATGACGATTGCAACTGATAACTTTAGCACACGTGCTTACAATGTCATTCTGAACTCTTTAGTTGCTGACCTAAATAAAAACTACTTTATTTTACCTTGTAGCACGTGCTGGAAAAATACTTGTTTTCCATTAAGAAGATCTAAAAATTCACTTGAGAAGCGAAACACCTTAAGATAATACGTCTTGTTGTTTGCTGAAAAAATGATCAAAATGAAGTTTATGCTTGAAAGAACGAGGTCAGAAAAATAATCTTGTTTTCCCTTTGAATTGAGTTTATTTTTTCGATATGCGCTCCGGTTTTAAGTTGCTTTTTCTTGTAAAACATACTCCAATAATCTTTGTTTCATCTGCAACTTTGAAAGATATTCTACTCCGCTCTTACAGATATTTTAGTATGGCCTGGTCACTGAGCATTTGAAGTTTTCCCATTATATATTCTCTTTAATAGACCTTAGATCGAATACAGCAAATCTTCACAAAAACACGTTGCGGAATAACAGCAAGTGCTTCATTATCTAAGCTGTAAGTAAATCAATAGTTTTTCTCTTTTTTCTCCTCCTCTGCAGACATGGCAGTTCATTTGCAGTTATTAAAGCATTAATCTTATGAGGAATGTGATGCCAGTGTTGTACCATGTTTTTGGGGTTTAACAGAATTACTCAAACATTTATGAGTATTGGGTAAGTGCTTCGATTAAAGAACAGCAGAACAGGCGTTTCATTAACATCATGTAATAGATGCTCTGGCATCGCCATCCAATGCAAGAAGCAAAACTCCGAGCCATGAAGAATCATAATGCCTCTCGGTTTCAGGAGCATCTGTCGTTGTTGATCCACAAAAGCTTGTCAGTGTTATTTTGAAGGATCTTCCCTCTCCTTGAGAAGCGATTGTGTCCCATCGAGCTCTAGCCCCATTATGTCTGCCTCTCTGTGAGGGCCGCTCCAGCCAGACTCACTCTGAGTTTGTAGAAAACGCTCATGAAATAGAAGAGGATCCCCAGCATGCGCTATATGAACTAAAGTTATGCATTATTTAGAACTGACAGGACGCAGAAGTGCAATTTGAATTTGAATGTGAGGAAATAGACATTCATGTAACCTTTATTTTTAACAAGAAAAGTTTGATAAATCCTTGTTTGAAAGTTAGATAGATAGATAGATAGACCAACAGATGATAGATAGATAGATAGATAGATAGATAGATAGACAGACAGACAGACAGTCAGACAGACAGACAGACAGACAGATGATAGATAGATAGACAGACAGACAGACAGATGATAGATAGACAGACAGATGATAGATAGACAGTCAGACAGACAGACAGACAGATGATAGATAGACAGACAGACAGACAGATGATCGATAGATAGATAGATAGATAGACAGACAGATGATAGATAGACAGACAGATGATAGATAGACAGTCAGACAGACAGATGATAGATAGACAGACAGACAGACAGATGATCGATAGATAGATAGATAGATAGACAGACAGACAGATGATAGATAGATAGACAGACAGTCAGACAGACAGACAGACAGACAGACAGACAGATGATAGATAGACAGACAGACAGACAGAAGATAGATAGATAGATTGATTGATTGATTGACTGACAGACAGACAGACAGACAGACAGACAGACAGATAGATAGATAGATAGATAGATAGATAGATAGATAGATAGATAGATAGATAGATAGATAGATAGATAGATAGATAGATAGATAGATAGATAGATAGATAGATAGATGACTCATCAATATTCTAGGTCTGAAAATATTGGTTGGAAAAACCACTCTTAGGACTCAAAACTCCATTTTAGTTTTAATGGGAAACTGATTAACGAGCAGATATCATGTGACACATCCAGGACAGCTTTTCCAGCTGTATCCCTTTATACCATTTATTTATTTTTTTCTCTTTCAAATTGATTTTTGTGTATCAGCATCTACATCAGCAATTTATTTCTAGCGGGAGACGTTGTGGGAAGGGCCGGGATCTCGGGCGTCTCAGGATGCTGCTTGTTTTGTGCCGGCAAATAGGGAAATATTTAGCTTTCCTCCGGCGACCCTCCGTTTCAACACGTTCTGGAAAAATCCATTTATCAAAGCAATTCAAGCAGAAGCCTTTGATACGTTACTTATCCCAGCACTGCCTGACATCGCAATTTGTCATTTTTCCTCCCAGAACGTGGCGTCCCAAAATAGCGCCGAACAACCTGAAGGAAAACAGGAATGATGGAGGAATATCTGCAATTAAAACTTGACCTGTCAGATTAGAGACTTTCATTACAGTGTGGCAATTAGTTAATTGATAGCTTATTTCGACTCATTCTTGTTATCAAAGCTAAATATGATACTCTGACATCCATTATATATCATATTATTGCGGATGATAAATTATCTGACTAATTACAGACTCTATTGTCTTATTCTCCCTAACATGGCAAACTAATTACATGTTTCTTCTATCCTAATGTTGCAAACGATTTAAAGCTGCAAATGAACGAGTGAAACTGTGAGGAAACGGCTGGCTGTTAGTGCAGGTCAGATGAATCTCGGGTTAAACTGCAGGAAATCAGCTTTATTTTTGCTTTTTCAACGAGATCAAAGGAATAGTTTGGCAAAAAATAAAACCCTGTAATTATTTAATCAACCTCATGTCGCTCTAAACTCTTTCTTTCCAGAGGAATGTGAAAGGAAAAGGATGTGTGATGTTTGCTATTTTCCATGCAAATGAAATGAAAGTGTTTTTTAAGAGACAAAAATCATATTATATCAGTAAAAAACAAACTGTACAAATGACTTGTCATATATTCTGACTTTGTGTGAGTACAAGTAATTGCAGTGTTATTTTAGAGTACAATAATAGCATTTATTAATATTTTAAATGAGCTTTTATTTTTATATTTTAATTTTAGTTTGTATTAATATTTATATTTAGCTTTACTTGTATTTATTTTGTTTTAGTGATTTTTTTGTACATCAGCTTAAACTGTTTTCAGTTAGTTCATCAAAGTTCATCTTGTTCTTTTATTTCAGCTTTATTTCTGTGGCAGAGGACTATTTTAGTTCATTACTGATGACAAACTTTGGTGTTTGAGTTGGTTCGGTTCTGTTTCCTGTGTTCACATTGGTTGCTATGGTTGTTCATTGTTTAATTCGCCACACCTGTTTCTTGTTTCCGCCCTTTCATTATCCTGTAGACAGCTCTGTGTGTGTAGCGTTCTCTTTGTCCGATCTCGTCGAATTTAGCTGGTTGTTCTGTTCGTGTTTTGAAATCCTAGTGTCCTGAAGATAGATAGATAGATAGATAGATAGATAGATAGATAGATAGATAGATAGATAGATAGATAAACAGACAGACAGACAGACAGACAGAAAGATAGATATATGGATGGATGGATGGATGGATAGACGGACGGATGGATGGATGGATAGACAGACAGACAGACAGATAGACATATGGATGGGTGGATGGATGGATGGATGGATGGATAGACAGACAGACAGATAGACATATGGATGGATGGATGGATGGATGGATAGGTAGATAGATATCTGGAATATCTATATAGATATAGACACTTTACTTGAAGGGGTGTGCATAAGACTGATATGACACCTTCATAATCATGATGACATGACATTATGACAACTGTCATTTAGTGTCATTCGCTCAATTATGACATTTGTAATGCAAATATGACACTGTTTGAGATGTCTTTGTTATGACAACTTGACATTACCAAGACAACATAACCTGTCATAAATATGTCATAAACATGACATAGCAGATTAATTATCAAACTTAAGAAACCACATGGCTTTATGGGTTAACATTACATTAAACTGTCATGTTGGTTTTGTCATGAGGCCATTATAACTGTGTCATGAATATTTTTCTTGACCTCAACTACAGTGGTACAAATTGAATTTGTCATTAAAATGGCATTAAGTGTTAATACTCTGTCAAATTATTTTATAACAGTGTCATGTATACTTTTCTTGACCTCAACTACAGTGGTACAAATTGAATTTGTCATTAAAATGACATTTTATAATGGCCTCATGACAGCCGATGTCAAAACCAACATGACAGTTTAATGTAATGTTAACCCATAAAGCCATGTGGTTTCTTAAGTTTGATAATTAATCTGCTATGTCATGTTTATGACATATTTATGACAGGTTATGTTGTCTTGGTAATGTCAAGTTGTCATAACAAAGGCATCTCAAACAATGTCATATTTGCATTAAAAATGTCATAATTGAGCGAATGACACTTAATGACAGTTGTCATAAACATGTATAAAACCTCCTTCATATTCATGACGTGTGTCATGCCAGTCTTATACACACCCCTTCAAGTAAAGTGTTACCGATAGATAGATAGATAGATAGACATAGATAGATAGATAGATAGACATAGATAGATAGATAGATAGATAGATAGATAGATAGATAGATAGATAGATAGACATAGATAGATAGATAGATAGATAGATAGATTGATAGATAGACAGATGATAGATAGATAGATAGATAGATAGATAGATAGATAGATAGATAGATAGATAGATAGATAGATAGATTGATTGATTGATTTATTGATGTGTTAAATCAGACGCTCACGCAGAAGAACGAATCACATGTTGTCTGAACTCTTTTGACGCTTCTATGGTGCTTTTGGATCTTTTTCCAGCTTCAGCCCGATTCCCTTTAATTGCATGGAAAAGATTGACCAGCACAATGTGAAATTACTCCTTTTGTGCTCAATTCAAGACAGAAAATCTTCTGGCTTTGGACATGAAGGTGGATAAATGCTCAGAAATGTCTTTTTTTTTTTTGGCGACCTTTCAAAGAATGCAGTTTTAGAGTTTCGTGACCCTTCAGAAACCATCCCGAGAACGCCACAAATGAACAATAAACTCCGGCGCCACTTCAAAACATCATCAAGATAAGAGTCCGAATGAAAAATCACGCTCTGTCGTTCTCTCAGATAACAGCGAAGTGTCGGAGTATCTGCAGGAAAGCGAATGCGTTTGCATGAGGAATGGCCGAGAGACCTGATGAATGCGTTCAGAGCGAGCGTGAGTAATGCATTTGTCTCATTTTGGGGAAATTGCTAAAGCATATCTGTAGATTTCTCTCTTTCTCCAGCAGCCGGTCTCAGAGATACGGGGCAGTAGACAAACACAGACCGACGACGAAGAGACAAAACATGTCAGAGTCAAGACGAGGCTGTCTAGCGGAGTGTGATTGGTGAGACGGCGAGGCCAATCGGATCACACTTATTTACTCAACCTTCAGAACGAGCCGTGCTAATTGGATAACGCCGTCCGGTCAGATGTGAGCGCTGTGTGTTTGAGTAATTGGCCTGTCTTGCTTCTCCTAAATAGTGTCGGCCCAGTCATTTAACTTTGAAGTGTCTTCGCCACACACACACACACACACACACACACACACACACACACACACACACACACACACACACACACACACACACACACACACACACACACACACACACACACAGTGATTTGCATGCTGAGAATCAACTTTCTTTGATGTACAGTGTCATCTTGTAGCCATAATTCATCTTACAAGTCTGGGGAGAAAGGCTGGAGCTCTCTGTTCAGAGAT
>NC_140230.1:36439647-36454647 GCF_951802725.1 Rutilus rutilus
CCACAAAAATGACCTGAATTTAAATGTTCGATCTCAGGACTGTCTGGTTTTGTGGCACTAACCAACAAACACATGGTGGGAAATATTGTTTTTAAATATTTGTTATCTTTTAATATATTAATCATGATTATGAAAAATAATGTCCATTTATCACATTGAGATATTTTCCAGATGGATACAATCAAGTCCCACTTTTTCACATTGAATATCCCGATACACTCGTCAATATTTTACATTGCATTAGTGAAATGGGTTGAGAATGCCAATTCTCATTTAACTTCAATAATAAAAAATATTAAAAAGAGGCAAACTGGTTGTTGTTCCAGTCAGAAACTGGCATCATGGTACTTCAGTTTTAAATTCACCAAGATGGTACAGTTTTGTGAACCCGTGTTCGATGAGGATGTGTAAAAACAATCGCTAGGACTTATTTTAAGGTCCAATGCATGTTTTGAAATGTCATTTATGGTGTATACAGTGACTTCCCACTTTCTTGTTACTAAGCAAGCTCATAAAAAACTGCCCTTTCTTGACACTATTTGACACACTTTTCATGTGGATGTCAAATTCATATTCATGTTGACTTTTAATATGTTTGTAAAATCATCGAGGCTCATTGATCTTTTCCAAGTTCAAATCCAATTTCAGAGAGCGTCACATCCTGTAAAGGCAGGACTGGCTGTGATACCAAGACCAATGAGTTTTTATGAAATAGGAAGACGTGACTCATTCTTTATGTCTTAACCAGAGTCGAGTCGGCGAGAGGTCTAGAGTGGGCACGACTCCTGGGAAATTGTATTGTCAAAACAGCTAAGAATAAAATACAGTGGGCCAAAATAGTATTTTGAGCCGCACTTAAAAATGCATGATTTTTTTGCATTGGATAATGTGTAACCAACCAGCATTTGCAAACAAATTATGCTGATCTTTTCTCAGAACTAACTCCAATTTTAGAAATTTTTGAATAATATAGGCATTCATTTATCATGCAACCCTAACAAGCTCTTTTGTGAAATGTCTGGCTTAAAGTGTGGGTGAATCTTATAGAACACGTCACATTGCATTCCAGAATGTAAATATAAAAAGTGCATTTTCTCAAAGTAAAAAAAAAAAGGAAATACAATTTATTTTATTTTATTGCATTGCATTTTAATGCATTTTATTTGATTGCATTGCATGAATCCTCAAACTGCTCTCTGTCTGGATGAGTAATATATTCTCTTCTCGTGCAGGTTAACAGGATTCCAGGTGCCAGCTCCTGTCACAAGTACCGGATCCATTTTTTCCTTGCGTCTTACCAGCGACTTTGCTGTAAGCGCCCATGGATTTAAAATATATTATGAAGGTAAGGGATATAACACAGTCTTTAATTTTCTCTGCGGTTTATCATGGCTTTGAGTTTGGAAATGCATAATGCTCACTGTAGCGGTCAATTGAAGGTTTATTCATCACACAAGTGTTTGACAGCAGGCAGTGGGCGTTAAGCTAGAAAAAATGAAAAGCAATATATTCATTCCTTAATACTCTAATAATAACTATTATTAAAGGGAATGAATCCCCCTCCCCCAAAGTACACTGTGTAATGTTAGACAACGGTTCTTGCACAAAAGCAGTCGAATTTGTTTTGGAGATAACACTTTACAATACGGTCTCATTCGTTAACGTGAGTTATGAACTGACAATAAGCAATGTATTTCTTTTACTATGTTTATTTGTTGATGTTAGTTGAAAAAACAAAACAATAATTGCATAGTTCACAGTGCATTAATTATATTAACAGATAGAACTGTATATTTTAAAAATGTATTAGTAAATGTTGTAATGAACATTAAGATTAACATTATATTTACTAGTATAGTTTGCTGCTGTACGATCTCTATATGTAAATGATCTCTGTCATGATTGGTTCACGTGCTCTTTGCATGTATAATGAGTAACAATGCCTACTTTGGGTGATGTGTTTTCTGTCAGGTCCAGTATAGTTCCACATTATCCTTCACAAAGCCTTTCTGAAAGTTTATAGTCATGTGAAGGCTTGTTTGATATATGAAGGTTGTAATCCGCCTGGTGTAATTTGAGTACTTGTTTTGAAGTTGGGTTATTATTGGCCTTGTGTAGTTTCAATTCCCTGGACTGTTTGAAGCGCGTGGCATGCTGAGGCAATTTTGGTTGTGTTCTGAATGATTGCAAATTCTTTGTTCAGGCTGTTAATTTTGCAGGGCATTTTGGGTGGTTCTGGATGATTGCTAATTCATCGTTCTGGGTGTTGACTTGCTAGGGAATTGTTGTAGTTTGTGATTTCTGAAAGCCAGATTGTGTCTCCATTGTGCATCAGACTTTATTTCAAAAGCCCAAGGAAAATCAGACTTTCCCTTATACGTACTCTATAAAATGCTGTCTGTTTCTGGTCAGGCTAGTTTTGGATCACTTCTTTCTGCCCAAAAGGTTATGTTTAATATCTGAGCAGATTTCAGCCTCTGGCTATGATTGGTTGGGTTTGTAAGCGTCTGGGTCATCTACACCCTCAGTGGCTGAAAATCCTTCATGTAAACACTTTAATCAATCCCAATGAGCTCGATCCGAATGAAATTTCGATCGGATTGAAAGGGGTCGGTTTATTCCTTTTCTAATCCGATCAAGAGAACATGTAAACACTTGATCGGATTGAAACCCGAAACTGAAAGCACTGCGCATAAGCAATGACGTAGAAATAGCGCAATGAACGAGCTTTTGTTCCTGTTGAATAAAGTGTCGTATAAATGAGTTTCCCGTCATCCTATAATTCTCCTTTCCCTGCGTCTCTGAAGTGGAGCAACGTCCCACCAGTGCTTGTTTCAGACTCTCATCCACAGACGACTGGTTTGGGCATTTGTACTGTGTGATAAATATAAGCAGCGGCACAATGGTTCATATGCTGATTGTCTCCAAATTATGACCAGAAATGGATCAATATTCTGTCTGCTGTTTAAAACAAATAAAGAACCAATGTAGGAGAATGTATGGTTATTATGCGCAAACAGCGAGAAACTCTGTATATTTATGCAGTGTGCGCATGTCAAAAAATATATTCTGTTTTGAATATAAACGCGCACATCAACCCAATCATGTGTTTAGCGTTCATGCAAACACTATGTTCGGATTCATCAATCGGAATGAATTCAGTCCGATTGAAACAAAAGTTGTGCATGTAAACGTAGCCAGTGATTGTCATTCCTCAACCAGTCGCCATCTTCCATCCCTCTGTCCACCTGTTTTCCTCCTGACCTGACCACAGCATGCCTCCCCATCTGCTCCTTCTTTACAGTCTGAATTATTCAGTCCCATTGACCAGCCTGGGCTTTGGCTCACGCTTTTGTGTTTAATGTGCTTCTGAATTTTATGGGTTTTTGAATATTAATCCTGCAGTTTATTGCACTCCAGAGGACCTGGGATTCCCAGTGAATTCACAATGACTTTGTCTCATTGTCATTCATCTCCATAGATTGATGTACGTAATTGAAGGGTTTGAGGCTCTTTTAAAGTCTGATTTAGAGCAGTTTCATGAAGAGATAGGCTTTGCTGGGTGGCTGCTATGGATTTTACTGGCAAAATCTGTTTGGGTCCCAACATGGGTTAATGAATCAATAGAGCCCACAATGGTAATTTTTTTGCCACTTTTTGTAGGGTTTTCTAGATAGTAAATATGGTATTTTGGCTGTTTGATATTCTTGGGGATCTATAGATCCCAAAATGGGTTAATGAGTGAAAAGAGCCCACAATGGTCACTATGATGTTGTTTGAAAGGTGTTCTAGGCAGTTAATTGGGTATTTTGCATGGTTTATGGGTGTTTACCCCCAAGTGTCTTTGATATTCTTGGGAATCTATAGGTCCCAATATTGGTCAATGAGTGAAAAGAGCCCATAATGGTCACCAAGATGGTTTGGCTCTGTTTGAAGGGTGTTCTAGATAGTTAATTAGGTATTTTGAATGGTTTAATCGCTGTTTGCCCCCAAGACTCTTTGATATTCTTTGGGATCTATAGGTCCCAAGATGGGTTAATGAGTGAAAAGAGCCCACAACGGTCACCAAGATGTCTTGGCACTGTTTGTAGGGTGTTCTAGATAGTTAATAAGGTATTTTGGATGGTTTATGGCTGTTTGTTCCCAGGTCTTTTGATATTCTTGGGGATCTATAGGTCTTAACATAGGTCAGTGAATTAAATGAGCCTATCTATGATGTTTTGGCGTGGTTTGTAGGGTGCTCTAGGTGGTTTATAGAGTATTTTGGATTGTTTCTAGGTGTTTGCTTTTAAGAATCTTTTATATTCTTGGGGATCTATATTCCCAACGTAGGTTAATGAGTGAAAAGAGCCCACAATGGTCACTCTGATGTTTTGGTGTGGTTTGAAGGGTATTCTAGATAGTTAATAGGGTATTTTGAATAGTTTATGGGTGTTTGTCCCCAAGTTTCTTTTATATTCTTGGGGATCTATAGCTCCCAACGTAGGTTAATGAGTGAAAAGAGCCCACAATGGTCACTCTGATGTTTTGGTGTGGTTTGAAGGGTATTCTAGATAGTTAATAGGGTATTTTGAATAGTTTATGGGTGTTTGTCCCCAAGTTTCTTTGATATTCTTGGGGATATATTGGTCTCAACATGGGTTAATGAGTGAAAAGAGCCCACAATGGTCACCAATATGTTTTGGCACTGTTTGTAGGGTGTTCTAGATAGTTAATAGGGAATTCTGAGTGGTTTATGGCTGTTTGCTCCCAGGTCTTTTGATATTCTTGGGGATATAGGTCTCAACATGGGTTAATGAGTGAAAAGAGCCCACCTGTGATTTTTGGCGCAGTTTGTAGAGCGTTCTAGGTGGTTTCTTGGGTGTTTTCTGCGAGGGCTTCAGATGATGCAAACTTTGAATCAACATGCACCAATGCTTAATTTCTATATATTATAATAATTATGTTCACAACTTGTAATAATTACTTCAACAAGCTCATTGTTTCTGCCTTGAATGAATACCTTGTTAGTGAACTGCGTGATTTGTATATGTATTTGGACACAGTCACCTCTGATAACAGATCACTCGAATTGTAATATAGACACATGCGTTTTCTGTAAAGCTGCTTTAAAATGATATGTACTGTGAAAAGCGCTATACAAATAAATGTAAATTGAATTGAATTGCTTTGATCCACCAGCTGAAATTGTATGTCCAAGCAAAAGCACACCTCATCTCGACTAGCCCTGTAATTTCAGGGTTATGAGTCCTAGCAAGCAGCAATAATAAGGGTTTGGTTCGTGTCGAATGGTTTTAATGTGCTGGTGATTCAACATTTATGAGAGAGAGATGGACACACACAGGGGAAAAGAAATCTCATTTTGGTTCCTGTCAGTTTTCCGTCACGTCGCAACAACCGAAACCAAGTTTGACAGTCAGTGCGTGCGCTTTGATTAATGTGTCTATCGCCATCCGGTACGAGTCAGCTTCTGAGTGTAGAGTTAGATGCGAAACCTCAACCTTTCTGTCTGCCCTTTAATTGAATGCCAATGCCAATGGAAATACCATATGTCATGATCAACATGCTAATGCTCGCTCATCACAAACGTGCATTAACAGTTTTCCCTGCAAAGCCTCTGGTCATCTAAATGCTAGGACAGGCCAAAACATTGATTCAGAAACATTTGCTGGGATGCCTAAAGAGCACTTGTTTATGGAAATGTGAGCAAAATGAAAACACAGCAGAAATGGCAGCACTCTTTGTCTTTTTGCGCAACCTTTGAAATTTGCTTCCCGTGGCCTATTGCATCGTAATGTCTCTGCAATACGCCAGGCTCTTTGGTGGCCCGTGAAATCTGCGTGTCGCTGGGTTCCTGGTGGCTCCGTCCCTGTGGATTCTGTGAAGGTTTTTGGTCGTGTTTGCTGATTGCTTGAATGCAAAAGCAGCAATAATTCTGAATGAATTGTGACAGGCTCCCAGGGATAGACTGCCGTGTACTGAAATGTGCTCAGCCTCACAATATAGACGCTCTGGCAAACTTACATCATCTTCAAGGGCAGCGGAGTCATTAGATGTATAGAGGGATGAATGGCTCATCTCCTGGGATCGCCCTGTGGTAATTACCTCAGCGGTTTGCCCACTATATTCTCAGCACTTATTCCAGACATATGATTGTACATCATTATACCTGAAAATAGATATTTAAGGTCAACTGTGTAAATTCTGCAGCATTGGCGGCGCAGAATTGCAAAAATAATAACTGATTCTGCTGAATAATTACTGAGACTGGTCTGCCAAACAGATCAATACCCAAACTCACGGGATTGGTTGAGCTAGTGTTCGGGATGCTCAAAAAAACAACAACTTTTGTGTGTATAAAGATATTTATTAGTGCTGGACATCGATTAATCGCATCCAAATTAAAAGTTTGTGTTTACATAATATATGTGTGTACTGTGTATAATTATTTTGTATATATAAATACACACACATGCATGTATATATTTAAGATTTTTTATTTATTTATATATAAATATAACATAAATTATGTATAAATATATATACAGTATACACATGCAAATATTTCTTAAATTTATACATGCCTATGTGTGTATTTATATATACAAAATAATTATACACACAGTACACACAAATATTATGTACATAGATTAAACACAAACTTTTATTTTGGATGCGATTAATCGTTGTCCAGCAATAATATTTATATCTATAAATCTATGGTTTGTCTTGTATATATATAGGTCTATATATTTGAGCTAAATGTACTTTTCTTTTTTTAAATAGAGCTTGCTTGCTACCTATCATTGTATTAAATGGTTACTGTGTCTAACATTACTTATTTTAAAGGCTTGACGTTTGAGGGAAGATCAGACATAATGGTGGGTCTATTTTCTGTCAGATGATTTGAAATGAAAGTGTCCTTATAGTGTTTCTGCTGGTCTTTTCACAGGCTCTTTGGGAGCTATTATGAACATCTCCAGTAAGCGCAAGTGGGATCAAAATAGCAGCCATTTTCCATAAGAAGAGAGCTTCTCTGTTCAGTGACATCTTTCTGAGATCCCAGGTTCAATGCAAGTTAAGCTGTATTAGCAGCATCTGTGACAAGCTGACGACTACCACTGAAAATAATGCAGAATCGTGCTGGTCTTTTCTCTTCTTTAAAAATCTTAACAATGTTTTTAAAGCACTTATTTGTTTTTCTTGATTCTTATTTGATTGTGCATGTAAAATGAGTATTGTTTGTACATATAAAGTCATCCTAAATGCCTTTTAGCAGTTGGACTACGTACTCGTATAATGTTTAATTACTGTGGCTATACTTTTAAAACAGTGGGCCCTATCTCGCACCCAGCGCAGTTGACTTTGTACAGCGACGCATGTATTATTCCTGTTTTGCACCCGACGCACAGCGGACTTTTCCCTCCACAGACGCACGTCTGTAAATTAGGGAATGAACTTGCGCTCCCGGGGGGCGGTTCAGCGAAAAGAGGAGGCGTGTTCCGGCGCAAACGTTCCCTGGTGCTATTTTGCAGTTTCAGAAAACAATTCCGCCACAGACCAGGAGAAACCTCGTCTAAAGTCAGTGGCGCGTTGCGCATGTTATTCAGATGTTATTTTAAGGGCGCATGTGTGGCCATGATATAGCGTGTGCACAACGTGCATACACTTTGCTTCTCTCATCTACACAGAAGCAGCAGTTCACATTTTTGCAAACCATACATTATTACAATGAAAAATATTCCACACGAGGGAAATGAAGATGTGACAAAATAGGCATAAATCTAGCTTACACATTTACCCAAATTATTATACGCCTGTTTAACCGAAGCTAATTTGTGTGTGTTTTTCCATCCCCAATGTCACTTCTCTGTGTTTTACGGCCCTGACGAGAACGTCGGTCTCCTCGGCTGTGAACCGCTCCTGGCAAATCCGTTATAGTTATAATAGCAATCCGCCATGGAACAAGCGCGCCTGCTCTTAAAGGGAATGTGAGATGTCGCTCTGATTGGTTTATTTCACGTTACGCCCAAACCACACCTATGAGTAATGAAGCTGCTTCAGACCAACACATTTTAGATTTGTGTCGAGATCCACTCACTAAGTTACTTGCGTTTCGCGTTTGATACTTGCGTTTCAGATCGTTAAAATAGGGCCCACTGTGTATTTTGATGCATTAGACTTCCTTTGCAAGTGCATTACTGTACACGTGCATTTCTTTTCTTTTTTTTCTGAAACCGAGGCTCACATTTTCTGTGCAAATCGACAGCAGGACAACAGATTCTGCATAGAGCTTAAGTTGTATTGATCCTGTAACATTAGTGGATACGTTGTCGGCATCAGACAGGCGAGTGCTTCCACAGTCGTGTACCTGTCATGCACATCACCCAACAACATTCATTACGACATAAAGATGTTATTTGTCGCAAGTGGTGGAGGCCGTGATTGGTTATGACAGGCCACATGCCATGCTTATGTCATGTTTCTATAGTGTTTATTGTAGAAGCTGTCATGTTAAGCAATGGCAGGTAAAACAGCTGTGCTAAAGCGGATGGTTGTTGCATAGACCACCGCTGATGTGAAGGGAAACACAGGAGGATTGAGCAAACCAAATCTCAGAGGTTTGTGGATTGACACTTCAATGAAACGCAGTGACCCGGCGTGTTTGTCAGGATGAAACAGTGTTCAGGAACAGGTATTTAGAAAGTGAATAACGTCATTTTCAGTTGATTATGATTTAACATGTGGATGTTTTATTTTAGTGGTTCTCAAATGGTTCATCACAGGTCTTACTGATGGGTCATGGGCAGTAACATAGGCTTATTATGGGAAAGCATTTCCCATTTCATTTGTTGCATCCAGACAACCTCTACTATGGTATTTTGGCACAAATTCATTTGTCACTAGGTAGAAGCCAGCCAAACTAGACTGATGCCAACATGAACAGGTTGCTCGACATCCTCTCATCCTACGCAAAGTAAAAGAAAACATGACCCAGACTAAACTGGATGCATGAAACCATCGAAATCACTTGTGTTAGTCATGTATATTGTTGAGCTTATGCGATTGATGGATGGATGGATGGATAGATAGATGGATAGATAGATGAATGGGTGGATAGATGAATAAATGGATGGATGGATAGAACAAATGATTGATAGATAGATAGAAGATAGATGGATAGATGGATGGATAGAACAAATGATAGATAGATAGATAGATAGATAGATAGATAGATAGATAGATAGATAGATAGATAGATAGATAGATAGATAGATAGATAGATAGATAGATAGATAGATAGATAGATAGATAGATGGATGGATAGAACAAATGATGGATGGATGGATGGATGAATGGGTGGATGAATGGATAGAACAAATGATAGATAGATAGATAGATAGATAGATAGATAGATAGATAGATAGATAGATAGATAGATAGATAGATAGATAGATAGATAGATAGATAGATAGATAGAATAGTACATCAATGGACTTTGTATTTCCACAATCAGAACTCTTGAGTATCAGTTTGGAACGTCCTTCTTCTAAGAGTAATTTCCAGCTCGTAAAGTCTCGCTCCTCCAGGATCTGTCCATCAGTCAAACACACACTTTTATCACGTCTCCGTTTGTATTATTTAGTTTTTTCCACCTGCTGAGGGACGAGGCTTGTAATTGCTTCTTTAGAAATAATCCCGTCTCGAAGGTAAAACCTCAACATGCTTTCTGTTCCAATCCTGGTTCATTTCCACTCCGGGACATTTATTTGACTGCCATAATACAGAGAGCCACGGCGTCCAACCTGTCGTGATGAACAGAAAGTGCCTCCATTACCCCGAATCACAGGCGTAAAGCTCAGCGGGACGATCTGAGGAGATGAGCTGACAGATGCGTCGTGTTCATACGCAGAAAACACAGACGGAGAGAGAGATGTCGTTTAAGAAGAAAACACAATTGGGAAACGTGTTTGTTCAACGCGTCGGTGCCAGAGTGCATGATCTGTTGTTAAAGCTATATTAAGAAGAGTAGGATCTGTCTCATTGAGTGACGTGGAGATAATGGTCCTGCTGGTGTGAAGTGAAGAGGGGTTTAAGATGCTTTAAGACTTTAGAGCACAAATTGAGACGCTGATGGTCTACCAGTGAGCAAATGCACTACAACCATCATATCACTCTAACGCCGCCTGTAAATCATCTGATCAAGTGGTAATTTTGCACGTCTGCTGGTTTTAGAGGGTCACTTGTTTATTCTTGTATAATTCTAATGCAGAAGCACATTAGTGAAATGCATTAAAGTGCATCTAATGTACAGGGCCTTTTAAAAGACATTCATTGTGTTCTTCACATGCTGTGCCGAGCCATTATATGCATTTTCTGTCTGGATGACATTGATTTATGGTGTAATTTCCCATAATGCAATTTTCCGTTTCCAAACTTTCATTTCTGGTGCTGACAGAAATCTGAAAACAGGAGGTTAGAGTTCATGTCATGTGATAATCGTTTTTTTGTATGGATGTATCAGCTTCTATTTTACATTATACTATACTTTGTTCTATTATATCTTGTTAATAATAATACTTTTTCATCATTAAACACAGATTATATAGATCAAATGTGACATTATAGACATTTGTGATGTTACAAAAGACTTGAATTTCAAATTATCAATGATAAAATGTATCAGTTTTCTATGGAATCTTGTTTCCGCCACAGAATAATACATTTTAAAAGATAATTGCGACTTTTTATCTCAAAATTGCGAGTTTACATCTCACAATTCTGACTTTATGTCATGCAATTCAGACTTAAATCTCCCACTTGTGTTATAAAGTCATAATTGCAAGATATAAACATGCAAATCTGAGATAAAAAGTCGCAATTACCTTTTTTTACTCTATATTCTGTGGCGGAAACCAGCTTTCATAGTTTCCACAAAAATATGAATGGCAGCACAACTGTTTTCAACACTGATAAATAATAATCATAAATGTTTAGAGCAAATTAGAATATTCCCATACACAAAAGAAATATATTTTCTGGATATGTTTTGGAATATATGCACATATTTGAAATTGGCCCAATATATTTCATACTTATATTTCATATATTTTTGTTATATTTCAGAATATATTTCAATGTATTTTTTTCTGTACGGGTCCCCAAAAGTGTCAAAAATATATGTGGCATATATTCCAAATACATTGAAATATATTCTGAAATATAACAAAAATATATGAAATATAAGTATGAAATATATTTATTGGGCCAATTTCAAATATTTGCATATATTCCAAAACATATCCAGAAAATATATTTCAAATATAATTCTTTTGTGTATGGGTAGCATGATTTCTGAAGGATCATGTGACTCGGGGCATCGTGGCCTAATGGTTAGAGAGTCAGACTGGTAACCCGAAGGTTGCGGGTTCGATTCGGCAGTAGCCAATCAGGATTGGCGTGTCGTACCACATGTTTCAGAAACGGCTCACGATAGTGTCATCAGTCTCTCAGAAACATCCATGGTTATTCTACTCTATTATAAACTTTCTAACAAACATTTAGCATTCTATGAACTGGTATTCATTTCAGAATGCAGAATTGCACTTATACACTCTTGTGCCGGATGTAGTATTTATAGTCTCTAGTCATAACTGATTCATTTTGATCAGCTGATCGTCAGCAATATCAGTCTGAGACGGGAATGCCTCTTCCTGAAGGAGGCAGGTGCTCCGAGCGGATGTGTGCTGGTTTAAATCAAAGATAAGCGAGCTTAACATAGCATATATCCAGACATGTGTCCCGGGGGATTAGAAATGTGTCAAAGCAGGAATATTAGTCAGATGGCTGAGAGATAAATAAGGACAGTCGAATGCATTCATATCTGCATAAATATCAAATGATTTTGTGGCCTTTTTGTGTCTTGCACAGATTCATTTTATTAATTTTCATGATTTTTTTTGGGTGAATACAGGCTTGCAACTGTCTAATTGGCAGGTTGTAACCAGTAATGCGATAAGAATAAAACTTTGCTTATCAATTAGAGCTTATAAACTGTGGCGTGTGCACGAACTGTGATTGACAGTCAGATCTCACACAGATTGGACCAGAAGAACCAGCTCCAGGTGGAGGCAGAAGCAATGCTGATTTATGTTGTTCTGTCGGAGCATAGTGTCGCTTTCAGTGAATATGATCAAAAAAATCTTGCTGAGTGCAGCTTCAAACAAAAAAGATAGCCATAATCATCTTTATTTTTATTTATTTAACACTCCTACCACCCGAACAAAAGAAGTACACATCTACAGTATGTGTTGCACATTTGAATCAAGTGTCTGTAAAAATCCAAGCTGCTTTAAAACCCAGCAACACAACCATAGCTATCACCGGCCGACAGCAAAACTGCTTTAATAAATCTGTCCGTCACCGGCAAAACAAATCTAAAATCTAGTGATATAAAATTAAAGAAAAACGTTAAAGAAAAAAAAAAAATCTGACGTTACTACTCTCTACTCAAGGACCCTGACAGAAGTGTAGTGGAGTAAAAAGTACAATATTTGTCTTTCAAATGTAGTGAAACGTTTCCAGAAACAATAATACTCAAGTAAAGTACAGATGCTCAAACAGTGCACTTAAGTACAGTACTCCAGTACTCCGGTACTGTCCTTCTCTGACCACATCTGAGTTCTGCCTCTTCCTCTCTGTCTCTCTTCAGAACTACAAAGCAGTTCTTGTGGGAATCCAGGAGTTCCTGCCAAAGGAATCCTGAATGGATCCAGCTTTAATGTGGGAGACCGAATCCGCTACCACTGTGTGTCCGGATACACACTCGACGGCCACGCTCAGCTCACCTGTGTCACCAGCACATCTAATGTAGCCGTGTGGGATTTTCCCATTCCCATCTGCAGAGGTAAGAGCGCTCCCACACTGCTCCTCGTTCTCTGGACGCTTGATTCCCTGAGCTCTTCTGATTAGGAGGGAGACGCCGTCTGCGTTTGTGGAGCGTCGCAGGGCTTTAATGCGTTTGCTCTCGCTTACAACGTCTGAATGTCATTGCATTAGATGATTAAATATCAAAGGTTTCTGGAAACAAATGATGATCAAGCTCTTCTCAGAACTAAGATGTAATGACATTTTAACTTTAAAGGGCTGAGCGATTATAGCTAAATCAGTGTTTAAATATATCTGGATAATTATGTATATGCTCTGAATTTTATTAAATTTTTTTTCAATCAGGACCAGTCATTTAAAAACAAACACTTTTTCCCAAGTTGATGCAAAATGCAGTAAATTATGTTTTTGTCTAAATGAATACAAGGAAGATTTTTTATTAAATCATTTTGAATTAATTAATTTTATTAATTTTTTTTTGTGGATGAATGTAATAATACCTTATAATACCAGATGAAAAAAAAAAAAAAAAACAATGATCAATTAGTGCTGTCAAATCGATTAATTGCATCTAACAGAAAAGTTTGTATATATATATATATATATATATGTGTATATATATATATATGTATATGTATATATGTATGTATGTATGTATGTATGTGTGTGTGTGTGTGTGTTATATATAAATACACAGACACACACACATTATATAAACACAAACTTGAACACTGTTAGATGCAAATAATCGATTTGACAGCCCTATTAATATAATAAATATAATGTATTTTTACTTTTAATGTGCAAAAAAAATGTTTTGAAACAATTAGTTGAAACACAGCTTAAACTGCTTCACAAAAATGAATCAAACTTCCCAGGTTTTAAATCAGAGACATCTCTTTATTAACCAAAATCATCACAAATATATGGTGAGTTTTGGATATTTAGTGGTGATTTATGTCATCCGTCATCCGTCTCACAGCAGAACCAGAGCTCTTCACATCCACGGTGAACATGTTCAGTTTGACGAGCACAGAGTGCCAGATACTGTGTCTCAACTGCATTTCTTTGTCATTTAAACCTGAAATGCTTCTTTTGAAGAGTTTTGCTTGTGCTGTCTCTCTTTGAAATGCCACTTGCTGTGATATTTTACTGTCCAGTGCAATGACTTTCAGACATTAAGTAAGTATGCTTTAAATGTGCAAACACTTTTCGGGGCCACAGACTCTTTTATAAAGCTGTGCTGTTTTGCTGCTTTGCTGTAAGCCCAGAATACTCTGGCTTTGGCTTTGATATATGCAGCTTTTACATTATTCTGTTATGTTGAATTTTAAATGAACGTTGTTTTTTAACTTGTATTGTTCTTAAGATTCTCTCTGCTTCTCATTTGTCTGTCTGGGACTGCGTTAGATATGCTGATTTGTGAAGCGTTCTGCTGTAGATTCCTGCAGTTCTTCTGCATTAGTCTTCTTTCGCACGGCACAATCAAACGCAAGTCGGCCCAGTGGGAAAAGCCTTCGCAATACAGTTAATAATGTAGGTGTTGCTTTAATTATCGGCGTGAGAATCTTTGATGTGCACTCAGGTATTGTGGGTAGCGTTTTACATTTTAGATTTGCATGAAGAAGAATATGCTGTATCCCTTGGAAATGTGAAAAATGAGCGTATCGTTTGCACTTGATGAAAGATGAACATGGCTCAAAACTTACTTTTTGTGTAGAAAAGGCCTCATTAAGAAGCATTTAAACCAGCAAACATGTTTGATGTATTATAGCCTCTCATCTTCTTATTAGTTTTGCTTCAGTGGCTTCTAGCGGGATGAATGAAGACAGAGACAGGTTTTGTGACTCATCATTTTGGTTATGAAATTCTGTTTAATTGGCTTGAAGTCAAACTGGTTCAACTCTTTGATTCGAAGAAACTCAGAAGTTGCTAACAGATAACAGTCCATCCGTCCGTCCATCCGTCCATCCGTCCATCCATCCATCCATCCATCCGTCCATCCATCCATCCGTCCATCCGTCCATCCGTCCGTCCATCCGTCCGTCCATCCGTCCATCCATCCATCCATCCATCCGTCCATCCGTCCGTCCGTCCGTCCGTCCATCCGTC
>NC_140230.1:36459647-36484647 GCF_951802725.1 Rutilus rutilus
GCTGAAATTCAGCATAAAAATGTAATGTATAGTGTAAAACACATTATCATTTCAAAGGCTTCTGAATTCAGGACCCATGTCTGCCAGCAGCAGCAAAGCTCATGCAGAAGCAGCTCAGAAGCAAAACTCATATAACGTCGGGTGTGCGTGTGTGTGTGTGTGTGTGTGTGTGTGCGTGTGTGTGTGTGTGTGTGTGTGTGTGTGTGTCTGGGTGTGTGTGTGTCTGTGTCTGTGTATATGTATATGTATATGTATGTATATTAGTGCTGTCAAATAGATCAATCACGATTAATCACATCTAACATAAAAGTGTGTGTGTGTGTGTGTGTGTGTGTGTGTGTGTCTGTGTGTGTCTGTGTCTGTGTCTGTGTATATGTATATGTATATGTATATTAGTGCTGTCAAATAGATCAATCACGATTAATCACATCTAACATAAAAGTGTGTGTGTGTGTGTGTCTATGTGTGTAAGGTATACAATAAGGTGTATTGGTAAGATTTAAAAAAAATAACTTTTTATATATATATATAGTATACACACATGTGGTTGACCGCGATTTAACAGCACTAATTTATATATAGTATATATATTTATGTATATGTTATATTTATATGTATATATGTGTGCATGTGTGAAATGACCAATTCTATTGCTCAATGGTGTAACATATCAAAGCACAATCAAGTTGAAATACTGCGATCTGCTCGAATCCAAGAGTCGTTGAACATGTCGTTTTGGTGTGCCCGAACAGGCCCTCTCCGAATGAGACGGATGAGAGCAGCATGAGCACTATAAGCACTGGAAAAAGCATTGATTGTTTTTTAGACATTATAGGGTTTCAATCAAAGTGCTTTAGTTTATTAAATAGGCGAGATCACAAAGAGCCAATGATTGAAACTTACAGTAAAAATATCACTGTACTGGGAGAGACACATTGAGTCTAAGTATATGTCGCAACTAGGGCTGGGTACGGACACAGATTTCACAATTCAATTTCGATTCCGATTTCGATTCAATATTGATTATTTTGGATATCAGGTGCAACACATGGCAAATTTTCTCAAGGAAAACATCTCTTACCAAATGCTGTAAACTATGGGAGTCAGTGGTGGCCTATAGGCTTCATTAGCCTACTATAATATTGAAGGTAAAAATGAACTGATTTGTATACAAACACTTAAATTACACTTTTTTTTTTAATAATAATGAAGTTATATGAAATATAAACATTTAAATGGTGGCTGTCATAAAAACCTGCCAGATTTATTCAAACATGCATTAAAAATTGAAGAACATTAACAATTATAATGAATGTAATATGGTGCATATATTTAGCAAAATGCTCCTAGAATTAATTTGTCTCGCTGACTAACGAGTTTATGGCCACTGGATATGGTTTTTCTGAGGTAAATGTGACGTTACATGACATTGTTTTCTAACTTCTTTCCACGGTTGAAACACTGAGCGACTCCATGTCACATGATACGGACTTCGATATGTTGTACTCCATCTTTTAACACACTTTCAGACGCTCATTCATGTTTATCTCGCGCTGTAACTGGTGTTATTAAGGCGGAAGAGAAGATCATGTGCTTCTCTAGAGCTGAGCCAGAGCGATCTCACGCCACAGCGACAGCAAAAAGCGGTATTTATGTTGTTGAATTTCATAAGAAAATGGACGTAATTTGAAATCTGAGACTTTGTTTCATATCAATAGTAACAAAGCACAAAGATTATTGTGATTTATTGGATGGGATGCGCTACAATGTTACATTCATTCATCAACTGAAAACAGGATGACTAATCGATTCTTGGGATTTAAGAACGATATCGTTTTGTAAAAATGAGAATTGATTAAAATCAAGAAATCGATATTTTTTTAATCCTATCTCTTGAATAATGCCATTTATAAATATTGTCTAAATTAGAAACATTTTTAGCTTTGTCAGTTATTTACAGTAAGTAGTTTCACTGTTTAGCTTTTTCCCCCATCGTTTGCCATTGATAAGTGACGTAAGCGCTTCCTTTTCTGTTCCCTTTCTTAGTTTAGAAAAAAAATGGAGGAATGGAAATGCAATAAGTTTCAGACATTAAAGGCCATCATTTGGATCTGTTGTGCAATTTCACTGTTGTTTCTCTATTTTGTACTTTAACTGAAAACTTTGTTGTGCTTAATGCAAGAAAATCAAGATCATTTGATATATCGGTGAAGCCACAGAGAATGATGGGAAACACAACTCACTGCACAAGCCTGCCGCTTCATTAACTGACTAAATGAACAGTGTTTTCTGGCATGTTTTGAACAGTAGACACTATGTGAGCAAAATAAATTGCATTGTCAACATTCACAATTAAAACTCAATTGAGCAACACCAGTTTTTTTTTCCATGCTCTATTTCCACCAAAGTTATTTTGCTTCCTCCAGTTACAAGGTTTCTTTCTTGGGGAAGATAAAGGACCCGGTGGCAAAGAATCTCATATATTGCGATTATTGATTTCTTCATGTGCTCTATAAGTGTGTCACAGGTGTGTGTGATTCAGCTGGCGAATGAACACCTGTGATGCATCAGAACACACTGTTATCGCATGTAAACCTGTGTGCTGAACTCTGAATATACTACTAATAATAATGATTACCTGACACTGGAGGAGGAGGAGGAGGAGGTGTGTGTAAACGGGAGATGGGAAGAAAATGACACGCTTATTTAAATTCATCCAACTGAGTGGCGGCATTGGTTTCCAGCGTGAAAAACACACAAAACACATTTAAACCGGGAAAGAGCTTTGAGATCGACTGCATAACTAGATTTGACAAGAAATCTGAGGTATATATTAACAGACCGACGAAGCAAATGGATCTGCAATTCACAGAAACAACTGGATCCAGGCAGAGAAAGCTGGATTTACAGTTATTATTGTGTGTCGATATGCTGAATTATGGGATAAAATCATACCCTATATATTGTATTGTTATATATTGTATTTACAGTCGTATATTCTGCATAATTGGATGTTTTTAAATAAACATTGACAAAAAAACGATTCAAGTTTTAGGGCTGGACGATATGATGATATATATAACATTGATATGAGTGATCACCCGGATTCAGACCTATATTGTATTTATATAAAGCGTTCACAGGCAAATTAGCTTTATGTATTTCCCCGGCGTCCAAATCATGTCAACATCCATGATCACTGGATCTTTGGTGAGTCGTAAGGAACATTATATCGAGTCCAACCTTTAGTTTAAACTGATAATTGTTGGTTTTACTCGTGTTTTCACAGTTTCTCCTATTAAATCCAGTCACTCTCAGCTCTTCTGCCACTCGGTTAATGCAAACCCTCTATAGGGACATGCTTTTGTTGAAAGTTTACATGAAGCAGTGTTTACAACCTACATTTTCATATAATGCAATATGTATATAATGTAATATATGTAATGTGCTGCATTACTTCTTGAACAAGACCAGCGATGTATTTTAAGGAAGTAAATGGGTTTTATTTTGTTCGCATGTTGATTTGAAGCTGTTTTTCTTTAAATATTAATTTAGCCTAGAAATGCTAATATGCATACTTTGAGTTTTGGTGTTGTTAATGCATATTCATACTCTGAGGCAGTTGATGTGTTCATACAGTGGCCCCAAAGACTATTTGGACAATGTCATGCTTAAATGTGTGAATGTATGCAAACAAATTATGCTTGAGTTCTTCTTTTTACACAGTGCCTTTTAATGAAAAGTAAAAGCACACAGTTGTAAAATGATGCAATTCACCGCGGTTGAATACGAAAATACATTTTTGCAGGCACTATAAAGTCAGACAAGGCTAATATAAATGATAATGTAACTATATTCAACAGGGTTTGAGTTTATTCTGTAACACTCATAGAGGAGTGTTGAACTTCCAGTCTGATGAAAGAACAGAAAAACGACAGTTCATCCTTCAGAATGAAAGATAATGAGAATCCAAATGAATCTTGATAAGCAACATTAATCCCTCATAGTGTGAAGTTTGTTCTTCTGGGCTCTGCTTTAATGAGTGAGGATAAGGGATGTACCGATCTATTATCCGGTAGCTTTCATGTTCCCATCATCAGCCTACATTAGATTCAGCAAACGCCTTGAATTCACTGAGACGTCTGGTCTTCTCTGGAGTCTATGGGCCGGCCGTAGATCACTCGCTCTCTGTCTAACTGCAAGGAAAGAAAAGAAAAAGGACTTTCTTGATCTGGCAAGCTCTAATCTGATTGGTTGAGTCCGCCTGGAAACAAAAGCTAGGTTGCTTAAAGTTGCAGATTTAACTTGTGCACAAAATTGGAATATTGCATTAAACATTTGTGAATAAAGCAGTGTTTCAAGAGAATAAACTCGTCACTTCCGTGGAAATCGGTGCGAAATATTGTTATTGCGTATATAAGTTTCTGCATTCAGGCTGTTTTTCCCTCCATCATAAACGAGTGTGTTTCGAGCGTCAGACGTTCTCTTGCGTTCGGATGCTGGTGTTCGGGAACACACTTGTGTGTGTGTGAGACGCTTCTGGAGGGAATTAAACCAAATCATTCCGATCACACACTTCGACTCCGGCGTTTCAGAGACACCAAACCAACATTAGAGACGCTGCGACGCCATTGGTCCACTGGTTACTCCAGCTATCCAATCACAGCCTCCGCTGAGGGAAAGTCACATGAGGTTTGAGGGATTTATTCAGTAAATGTGTTTCCGTCGTAGTTTATCGGTTGAAAAATGTCCTTCTCAATTGAGCGCATTCGTTTTTATGTGCATTCTCATAATTTATGTGCATCTTGGTGTTTCCATCCAGTGATTTTATTTTATTTTATGTGATATCCCAAAATGCACATTAATTAGGTGGATGGAAACTAAAATCGCTAAAGTTGTGTTGACACAGCAAGCTTTTGATGCTAAAATAATGACTTTTTCCATGTGAGAAGCATCAAAAATAGATCATTTACCTAATACCAAATAAACTAGCTTTCCATGAAATTATTGAAATTATTACATTATTACATTGTCTGTGAAAAGTACTTTTAGAAAAAACATTTTTTAATTAGTACATTTACTGCATTCCTTTCTTTTCATTGTCTATGAAAAGCACTGATTTGAAGTTTTAAATACTTTTGGATCATAAATCTACACCTATAGCATATTCCGATATTTGTGTAACAGTTTGTGGAAATTGCCATCCCATAATTTATCATTAAGACATAATTGACGGCCAGCCAATGAATGGCTCCATGGTAGAAATGTAAATAATTGATCATATTGATCATGTTCATCATTTATAATTAAAGTGCCCCTATTATGCTAATGCAAAAGGTTCTTATTTGGTTTTGGAGTCTCTCACAACGGGTTTACATGCATCCAAGTCAAAAACCACTTTAATTTCAGAGAGTCTGAAACGGTTCGTCTCTCTAAACTCCTCCTTTCCGAGATCGATTCTTTCTTTTGGAGACGATAGCTTTATTTGTCGTGCACTTTGATCTTTAAAACTTTGCAGATCTTTTAACATTCCCAAACAGCTCTATTACACACTGCATGACATGTAATATGCAAAAAAGCACTTTAAGGCGAGACACGGCAGGCAAAAACATCACTGGGTTTTTTTTTACTGGTCAATTTTGAGATTTTGGGATATTTGTCTTCAATAACATGTCTTCTTTCAGACTTGTGGTGAAAAAAAGTCAGAAATACACATTTAGGTCTTTATTTTACTACACTTTGTCTGTTTGCGTCTGTAGATTTCTCCTAAATTCAACAAAAGTTGGCGTTATTAATCAACACGCTGCTCCGCGATCTCTGTCTGCTCCCTGTCATCACACACACTGTTAGAAAGCTCTCTCTCTCCTGTACAATGCTGTCAGATCCAAATATGGTCATTTTCTTTTTATCAGCAACCAATCGTGAAAGTAAAAGGGCTGAATGTGCAATCTCATTGGCTGATATAAATCTTTAAAGCCCGTTTTCTCAAAATTACTTTTCTCTCATTCTCCAAGTCCGAAATCTCCACTTCAGTAGCACCGATATACACCACACTTTCCAGTCTTGTACCTAGTTATATTATGAAGACATTTACAGAGGGATTTGTAAATATATTATTCCTAGCCTGATTTATATAACATTTTATTCCAAAAAACATGGCGAAAATCATTGACAGTATATTCTGATTTACAGGATAACAAAAGTAGATATCCATAAATCCCTCTGTCATTTAATATGTGAACACAGTGAAAAAATCATTTTGAACCTGGCTTTATCCAATACTCAGATTTCGTTTTTTTTAAATATATGCAAATTAGCGCATCCTTAATTAGATGATGCTTAATTTGCATATTTGAACATTAAATGACAGAAAACTTGTTATGCATTTTTTTTATCATCTTGATGTAAGTAAATCAACTGGGAAAGTTTCATGGTGATATCTGCTAGTTACCCTATTCACCTGTAGTGTCTCGCCTTAAATGACCTTTTTTTTATTCACTCCATCATATTTCCCTAAATGGCATGTGGAAAACAAATAGTTTAGTCACTTTACATGTTGGTCAGACGGTTTCTTCCCGTCAAACTGGACGGTTCTTCACCAAAAATGAGCTGTCGTGAAAACTGGGCTTTTTGCTGTCTAGACACATTTTTGTGTTTACATGCAACTCTCCTCTGCATTGCAAATATGTTAAATTACCGGCATCTTAAGCTGTGCAGATCTGGATCCTCGCGTGGCTGAAACTCATCGCTTATTTTCTCCTCGCTTGAGCTGTCGAGAGAGTCCTGTGATAAAGCATGAGTTCGCCTAAAATAGCTTTTAGGGCAGAAATGCCGACATGTAAGGCAATTTGCAGCTTAGGGAACATGGACTGCCAGGATGCATTAATAGGTATGAAGCTTTTTTAGAAATGTTAGTAATGGATGTTCCTCTGCTTTGAAGCATCTGAATGTGCAAATGCACCTGGGTTCATAATGTGCATTTACAACTATATTTAAATACACGTCATTTACAAATCAGGAATCATATCTCTCGCGGTCAGATGTAGATATTGTCCTGTGGAAATAACTTGAGCTTTAATGTTCAGACTCTAGTTGCACACATCTTCAGTGTGATTGAGAGCTTTGAAGAACATTTGCAAAATGTCACAAAACACAAAATAAGTTGTTCTGAACAACATAAATTTGGACCCCATTGACTTTCATTACATGGAAATTTTGTGTTCCACAGAAGAAAGTAAGTCGTACAAGTTTGGAGCAACATCAATGACTAATACATGAATAAGTCTGTTTTTCACATTAGGCTATTATATCTACAGAAGGCTTGAAGTATTGAGCTTGTGTGAAGCTTGACAGCGCACTATGAGTGATTGTTTCATGTAAAAGAGCTTCAGAGTTTCTATTTTTGTGTTGCATGGGAAAAACAAAGCAATATGGGGTTGGATTGACATGAGAGACTAAATGCAATGATCCAAATGCACTGCATTTTATAAAAAAAATTTGCATACCACTTGTGTGTGCAATATGTTGCATTAGCTGATGTCCTGTTGATGTGTGTTTTAAATATAAAAAACTCTTCATTAAGTGCAAGTGTTTTGTTAAATGTTTTGATGCTTTCCTCTCATCCTGCACGAAGCTAATTAGATTAATTATCAGACACTGTCTCTGTTTTCAAGCTAGTCTCAGGCTGCATAATTAAGTGTTGATTTTAGTTTTGTTTTTGAAAAAGAAATGCTTGCAGAACCCATATAATATTCATTAAAACAATAATTCGGTTCCTCAGAACATAACCAGCAATTAGTGCGATCAACCTGGTGTACAATAATGGCTCTTGTCGTTGTGCATTGGCTTGTAGGAAGACAACAATATAAAAAGACACCAACATTTATTCTGGAGGAGCTTTATCTCGCTGTGTGACGCTCATCTTCTGCAATAATTGTATTGTCAATGATTCCTGATCTTTGACTCGCTCTAACAGACGGACGACCCCTTCATGCCTTCAGTCGAAGCTCTTTACATAATGCAATATTGTTTCTGAGCATCTTCAGCATGTTCTATTACACATTTGTTAAAATCTGACTTCTGTGTGTCAGTGCTGTAATCGGTGCTTCTACCGACCCAGAAAACGTGAAAAGTGAAACCCAGTAACTGTGTTCTGGTGAGGCTTTCTCTGCAAGCATGTTATAAAATAAACCAATCAGATTTGGCTCTCCTTCTGACGTATGAAGAGGATCTTATTATAATATTACCGGCCCTTAATCTGCATGCTTACACACACCAGCGCCAACAGAGACCAGTTCTAACGCAATGATAAAGATCCAGCAAAGCCTGAAACTGTTCTGTGGTTGAGCACAGACGAGCACTGAACACTATTGACCAGAACATGTCACCGCTGTCTTATAAACACCTCAGGAACTGTGGACACTTATGGAGAAGTTCAACATGATGATGAGATGATCAATGTAACTCCACAACAACTACAGAAATGTCTCCACTAACATTCAGAAACTCTTCCTGAGTCTCTCCGTAAGGCTGCACTCGCTACTGGTTATTCTGGGATTCTGGATGAGTGAGATTGGCCTGTTTTGTTATTGCCGGAGTTTCTGAAGCTCGTGTAAAGACTCCGCCCTCTTCTGAACGGAGGCGGAGCTAAAGCTCATTTGCATTTAAAGGGACACACACACAAACGGCGTGTTTTTGCTCACACCCAAAAAGAGGCAAATTTGACAAGCTTATAATAAATTATCTGGGGGAAATTATGAACTGAAATTTCACAGACACATTCTTGAGACACCATAGATTTGTATTACATCTTGTGAAAAGGGGCAGTTTGTTTGATTGTGTGTTTGTGTGTGTGTTTGTCCACAGCGGAGGACACGTGTGGCGGGACTTTCCGCGGCTCCAGCGGGAGCATCTCCAGTCCAGATTTCCAGAAGGATTATCAGAGCAGTGGCGAATGTACGTGGACGATCCTCGCGGATCCGGGAGACACAATCTCACTGGTCTTCACTGAGTTCCAGATGGACAGCAAACTCGACTCTTTAGAAGTGGAGGGATCCGATCCTCCAACAATATGGTGAGAATGAGACTGGACTGTTTCTGGATCTGCTGGTCTCTGTGATCGGTTGTTTTACTGTAATGAGTGTTAAACTATATGTTCATCGCAGGACAGGAGTTTCCTTCATATCTGTGCTAGTTTCATCTGTCTTGAGTCACTTCACAGCATGATTTGGGAAAAAAAAACATTCATTCATTCATTCATTCATTCATTCATTCATTCATTCATTCGATGTTTAATAGGAAAAAATGCGCAATATACCATATAAAATTTATCATTTATTCACTTATTTATTCATATATAAAAAAAAAATATATATATATATATATATATAAAAATATATATATATATATAACAAATACCATATATACCCAATATATAAATAATTTTATGTTGATATAAAAATACACTGTATATTGATATTTATTTAATTCTTTATTTCATATGAATACCCTAAATATCCAATATATAAATAAAATAGGGTAATTTTATTTATTTATTTATTTATTTAAAATATAAATACCCAATATATAAATAAAATAGTTTATTAATTAATCGTTTGATTTTTTTATGTTGATATAAAATACACTATAAACCCTATGTATAAAAATACAGTATTTTTTAATTTATGTATTCATTATTCATTTAATATAAAATATAAATATCCTATATACCCAATATATAAACAAAATAGGGTGTTTATTTATTTAATGTTTGTTTTTATGTGTACACTATAGACAATATATCAATAAAATTGGGTATATTATTTGTTCATCTATTTATTTATTGATGCAGATCATTCATGACACAAAACACATTGAGTACAAACCATGTTTATGAGTGTGTGGTTTCTTTGACCTTGCACCGTTTCTGAGGATGATGCGTTGATGATGTCACACAATCTGAACTGGTGTAATATGACGAGCTTCTGCTATTTTGCAGGTGAATTTGCATCAAAACTGCTAGACTGATTGGATGCATTGTCAATAAAAGTTGTGGGAAGGTTTTTCTTTTTCCTTTCCGTTTTGTTATCCTTACTAGACATGATTACATGCTTAGTTGCATTGTATTATTTGCATTTCATTGATTTTTCCCTGTTGTCCGCAGCCACACACCAAATCAATGTTTCATGTACATGTATTTATTTGATAAATAGATGCATAATTAGTCCCTTTGTGTGTTTTCCCCCTTCCCACACAATCATCTCTAGTCCATTTTGCAGAAAGCATCGTTCCGAATTAATGTGAGCATTGACAAGATTCAACATCTTAATTTCAAAGTGTGGAAATTATTTTCTGTGTGACAATTGAAGGGAAGGCAATGTGTGATTTATGTGTTAGATTGTCCAAAGAAGCTACTCAGAAGGTGCCAAAATTTCTATCAAACCTCTGAAATGACTTTTGTGAGCTTGTGAGAGTGATATGAAATAAGAATTGATGCCTCGGACTTGATTCGATGCGGCTTGCATGACTCTGCAAATCCAAAGATTTCAGTCTTGGCGGAGGAGAGCAGCGCCGAACCGAACGAATCCTCGTGTTAAACTCACAGTCAAACACTGTTCGTGCGAAGAGCCTGGGGAACATGACAGTGCGAGCAGTGTTTGTGCTTGTTGTTTTGCTTTATTGATTCGATTAAGTCGGGAACGTGATGCTGCAACACAGGCTCATTGGGAAAACGTTCCGGTGGCAACATTTTTGCAAAACGCAAAAATACGTACATATTAGGGCTGGGACGATACGCCCATCTGCCGATTCGATACTGTCACGATACTTGGGTGCCGAGACGATATGTATTGCGATTTTTTTTAAGAATTGCAATTCTAGGCATGGCAAGTTTATTTATATAGCACATTTCAGACACTATGGCAATTCAAAGTGCTTTACATAGAAGAGGAATAAAAACAATCACAAAATAAAAGCAAGGAAAATTCAAACAGTTATTCAAAAGCTTCACTCTTAAAAAAAAGGGTTCCTCGAGGTTCTATATAGAACCCTGGGGTTCAGTACTTGGCCAATAGAACCTTTTACCAAAAAAATGGTTCTATGTAGAACCCTTGCATAGCAAAGAACCTTTTTTTATTAAAATGGTTCTATAATTCATGTTTTATGACTGAAGTGTAAACTAAAGATTACACAACACATTCACAAAGCTTTTTGAGTCAAGACCCATGAGAATGACTGCTATAGTCAAAAACAAGAGTAAACAAATATTAATATGAGCGGTACATTAGCATGAAACTTATATTTCCTAATATATTATAGTTTAACTTTTTGACAAATCATTTTGTGAAGAAAAAAATAAACTAACCAGGAGTTTTCTTTATTTTGTATACCATATTGTGATGGTTTTAATCTATCGAAGGGAACATTAAAAACAAATAATCGTAAAAATGCTCCCTGGTGGCGTACATGCGTTGCGTTCTGGATTGTTTATATTTTCTTATTTAATAATAACTCGTTTAATAATAAAGAACCCTTAAATGGGTCTATTTAGAACCATCTAACTTGGATTCAAAGAACCATTTGGGGTTCTTTTTATGGAACCCTTTTAAATGGTTCTATATAGAACCATTTTGGAGTTCCATATATGAAGCGGGTGATAGAACCATTTCTGGTTCTAAATAGAACCATTTCTTTTGAGAGTGTTTACATAGAAAGGAAATATAATAATCTCACTATAGCAAATTCATAGAGCTTTGCATAGAAAATAGACGCAAAAGGGGAAATTAAAACAGTTCTAAAAGGAATTAAAAGAGATAAATGATACTGTTATAAAATGAATTAGAGTAAAATGAATGAAAATAGTAAATAAACTTCTCATCTGGCATTATTTTGACTCTGAGATTTCCCCATGACGGTCAGTATTCTTCTGTGGAATACTACTAGACCATCGGGAAATATGTCTCTCTCGGTATATGAGCAGCGCGAGGGCTTCCAGTGCGTTCAGTCTCGCGTCTCTTCCACGCGTCCACTCGGGATATTACGTCACTTAACACTCATAGATAATGACACACTTCATCCTAACAGAACTAACTTCTGTCAACCTCATCTACAAGCAAGGACAAAAATAAAGCAATTGAATTTTAATTAATATCGATTCTGGAATTAAAAAAATCGAGATAGCTTGGTGAATCGATGTCTTCTCCCAGCCCTAGTACATATCACTGCAGTTTCCAACAGAAATGAACACTAGGGACAGTAAAACAACAAGCACTTTTACTCATTTCACACACAATTATGAATACAGGGGCAGATTATGCATTAATAAAGACTTGTTTTCACGCGGCTCATTGCACGATTATGTTATGACCTCAAAGCACTTTTTACCACAGTGTAAACGAATACATTTTGGAGTTTGCATCACTTAACCAGCTCTGTATATTCGGTTTTACTGACTTATTTAGCTTGCGAATGCCATGGTTACGATTACGTTTTTATGTCACATTTGCTTTTGTTAACACTATCGGGTCGGGTTAGGGTTTAGTGTAGGTGTACGTTATTTTAAATGCATCGTTAAGCGTGTAGCGCCACTCATTAGACATTTACGGTACGTTTACACAACAACTATATACTTAAAACGGAGAAGTTTTTACTGTGAGTTTTCCGTGTAAACGACTAAAAACGCTGTATTCTGCTGCCAGGCCAGTAGATGGCGATGAAACACTATAGACTGAACACGTAATACGCATGTGCATGACGTAATCGTCTTCCGAGATTCGCGTTTTTGTTGTTCACACGGACACCGTTTTCCAAAACTTGCACTTTGAAACCCGTTTTCAAAACTTTGCGTTTTCAGGCCCCCGAAACGCCGTTGTCGTGTAAATGAACGGCCAAAACGCATAAAACGTTTTACATTTTTGGTTGAAAATGGTGTTGTATAAACAGCCCCTTTAATTCAGAACTGCATTGATAACTCCTACGTAATAAAACGTTGCCATATTCACGTTCATCTGTTCCGGGGAAAAACTAAACACGCTTTTAGCGCCACTTACTGGACATTTCACTTTGAAACTGTCGCGAAACGTAAACGACGCAACGTATTTTGCGTTTCGCTAAAATCGTTGCCACAGGTGTGTTTTTCGAGCGAGCCTGAGCTGTGACAGTGTGAGCCGTGTTCTGCCGTGCCCTTGCTTGTTTTTCACTTTATTGATTCGATTAAGTCGCTTCTATACGCGACATGACAAATGAAGCCAAGTTTTGTTGGAGCAGGATGAACTTCTCCCCTCTAATATTGTTCAAGCCAAACAAACAAATCAATGTTTTTGCCAGAATGACCTTTATGTAATTCTACCGTACTTCCCGTGTGTGTTGGAAAGGGCAAAAACAACAGTCTTGTAAGTTACAAATCACTCCGAGAAAGAAGCGTTTCTCTCGCTCTCCTCTGATGAAAGAGCGTTCGCTGTTGGGAAAAGTGTGTTCGTTCTCTTTGTCTCGGTGGAACAGGCTACAGGACCTGAATGAGACACCTGAGGCAACGCTTTGCATGCGTAATGGGGCTGTTTCTGGGCCTGTGAGTGTTTTTACTCAGCTGTCAGTCAACACTTTTTGGGGGAATATGGGCCAGATGTGTCTGCGTTTCTCCATATTGTGATGATGAAAAACGTTTATTCTTAGATGAAGACAAATGTTGCGTTCTTGTTAGGGTTATGCATCATTTAAAGTGAGCGGACACACACACACACACACACTCACAGACAAACACATACTCACAGACGCACACACACTCTCTCTCTCTCACACACACACACTCACACACTCACAGACGCACACACACTCTCTCACACAAGCACACACACACACACACACACTCACAGACAGACATACACACGCTCTTCAGATCTTTCACACACACACACACACACACACACACACACACACACACACACACACTGCACATACTCTCTGTCCCACTTCCCTGTGCAACACTGCTGTCTGTAGGTGCGTTCCATTTGACAGGGTCCATACGCAGTGTTCACTGCTCCCCTACCCCCTGAGCACGGTATATGAGTTGAAGTGGACTTCACTGACAATAACCGCTCATTTGAAACGCTCTGCAAACGTCATCAAAGAAAGTCAACTACGGGGTCGCGCAGATTATGATATAACATAAATATATATAGGACTACATTCATATTTTTATTTTTATTATTATATTATATATTTACAATTATATTGCACTATTTTACAACTACCTAAAATAAAATCACTTTACTTCACAAACTAGCTAAGCTGGCTGCATTCACTGAGGTAAATTATAATCATCAAAAATAGTATATGTAATATTCACAACAATAACTGTTAAAAATACTGTCATTTAACAATGGCGAAATGTATGAATACTTACACACACGTTAGTTATGTCCGTTCTTACTGGTGATGACGTGGTGCGCGAAATGACAGTTGGGTGATCATCGCTCTCCACTTCCTGTGAAGTGATGTATCGATGTTCCCTTATTCCCTATGCCGTGCGCAGTGCCCTTCGAACTGAACATGTTCGCTCCCTTCGGATTGAAATCTCACTTAAGATGGCGGAAAACCCTGTGAAGTCCACTTCGCAGTCCACTTACGGTCAAATGGAACGCACCTTGTGTCTGCCTATCTATCTATCTATCTATCTATCATCGTCTGTGTCTGTCTATCTATCTATCTATCTATCTATCTATCTATCTATCTATCATCGTCTGTGTCTGTCTATCTATCTATCTATCTATCTATCTATCTATCTATCATCGTCTGTGTCTGTCTATCTATCTATCTATCTATCTATCATCGTCTGTGTCTGTCTATCTATCTATCTATCTATCTATCTATCTATCTATCTATCTATCTATCATCGTCTGTGTCTATCTATCTATCTATCTATCTATCTATCTATCTATCTATCTATCTATCTATCTATCTATCTATCATCGTCTGTGTCTGTCTATCTATCTATCTATCTATCTATCTATCTATCTATCTATCTATCTATCTATCTATCTATCTATCTATCTATCTATCTATCATCTATCATCGTCTGTGTCTATCTATCTATCTATCTATCTATCTATCTATCTATCTATCTATCTATCTATCTATCTATCTATCTATCTATCTATCTATCTATCTATCATCGTCTGTGTCTGTCTATCTATCTATCTATCTATCTGTCTGTCTGTCTGTCTGTCTGTCTGTCGATCGTTCTATCGTTCTTTCGCTCCATCTATAATTCTATCATTTCCTGAGTCCGACTCTAATCAGACTCTATTAACTGTCAGTGAAGGACGAGTGAGTCTCATCAGTGGCCAGAGCATCACAGAGCTTTAGTGGCTCTTTTGACCAGTAAAAAACACCTAAATTCCCATAGCAACAGCATAGCGATGCCTTCTCTCTCTCTCTCTCTCTCTCTCTCTCTCTCTCTCTCACACACACACAGCACACAAGCACTGAACTTGTACAAACCCAGTTTCCTACTCTCGCTTTATTTTTATTCAGACAGCGAGAGAGAGAGAGAGAGAGAGAGAGAGAGAGAGAGAGAGAGAGAGAGAGAGTCTATCCATTTCCTGCATTCCGTTGGTGTTTTGATTTATTTGTGCCTTTTCAATTACACTCTATTTTTGTGTCAGTGTGTGTGTGTGTGTGTGTGTGTGTGTGTGTGTGTGTTGTGGGTCAGCGGACAATGGGACAGATGCAGTTAATGCTGTAGTCAGACTCGACCTCTAGTCAAACACACTCACACTCTATTTACACAGAAATGCACATTATGTTCTCCATAATGATAATGTTATCTGGCCTCTGCCGGTGGTTCTCTGTTATTGGGCCTAATTCTCAGGCGCTTGTATTATATAACTCACCTTTAGGGTGGAAATATTGCAATATACATCAGTTATTTCCGGCCACACAGCTAATCTCCGGGAGAACAGGCTCTGAAGCGTTCGGCCCAGTGTGAATTCGGCATTGTTGGCGGTGTAAAGTCAAGCGTTTCTGTTGTTATCAGTCACACTGAGAGGTGGAGATTTAAACAACGCTAGATATTACACTTGTCCTGTCCCGTTTGTGCCGGTCATGAATGACACATCAAGCTGCGCTAGCGACTGAACGACATTTTTCACTTTAACATTCAGGTCCCGATCCAAATCTAATGACTCTATTTCATAGTGTGTTGCATTTACAGGATAGAAAAAAAAAACTGGATATGATAGACTTTTATTTTTTTATTCAATTTTGTTATCTTTATTATAGTCTGTTTCATTTCTTTATTTCTTTTTAGTTATTTTATCACTAGGATAAAAAAAGGATATCACACTAGGAGGAGTTTTTTTTTTGTTAGTGTTTAACAAAACCAAAGTGTTTCATTTCAGTTTCATGTTAAATTTTTTTTTAACCTTGTATGATGGTTTTTATTTATTTTATTTTATTTTATTTTATTTTATTTTATGTTTACATCATTTCAGTTTCATGTTTAATTTTTTTAAGCACGATATAAAAATACTAGGGCTGGGGGAATTAACGCGTTAATCTTTGCGATTAATTTGAGATGTTTAACGCGTTAAAAAAAAATAACGCAATTAACGCAGCACTTTTTTTTGCCTCGTTTTAATGATTTGCTGTTGCGGCTGCTATTGAAAAGGCAGAACATATGCAACGCTATCTCACGACCAATTCGTACGAATTCGTACGAATGATAAAAAGTTGGCTAATTCGTACTAATTCGTACGACCTGACTCGTACGAATTTGTACGATTTGTCTAAACCCACGTGATGGGTAGGTTTAGGGGCGGGGTCAGGGGTAGGTCATTCGTATGAATTCATACGAATTGGCCAATTCGTCAAATATGTACGATTTTGCACAAAACGTACTAATTCGTACGAGTCAGGTCGTATGAATTCGTACGAATAAGCCACCTCGTAGAATTTGTACGTTTTCCCGTGAGATCGCCGTTCCGTGTTCGGCGATCAGGTTTCACTCTCGCGCAGCTTTCATGAAAAAAAAGGAGCACACGGAGCTGGTCTTTTCCGCTCCGTGTGCGCACCGCGATCTCCGTTCTCTCTCTCTCTCTCTCTCTCTCTCTCTCTCTCTCTCTGTGTGTGTGTGTGTGTGCTCTCTGCTCAATGTTCCGCTCTGTGTTTTCGCTGCGCGTTCTGCTCTGTCGTTAACGGCCCAAACGCTCCAATCATGTACCGATCACGCACTGGAAAAGCAAAGTCCGCTCAAATAACGTGAAATTTCTCAGTAGTATAGCCTAGACTTCTGTTTGCAATAGCCCTACTGAGCTGGTATAGTCATGCTGGGCAACAATGGTAAAATGACCTGCTCTGATCACATGCTCTGCATAATAGCTTTGTAGGACTATATTTTATTTTGATAATTAGTAAAAAAAAAAAAAGAAAAAAAAAAGAATCTGTTAAATTGATGTTGATTGATTGTTGAAAAAGAATAATATATTGATATATTGATGTTTAATATTATTTTAAAAGGGCTATTTTTTCCCTGTGTTGTTTAATTTAATTAGGTGATTCTGATTACAAGCTTGGGGAAAATGCAATTAATTGCAATTAATTACAGCAAATTGTGCAATTAATTAGTTAATTTTTTTTAATCGATTCCCAGCCCTAAAAAATACATGATTTCAAAGACTTGTTGGAGGGTTTTTATTATTTAATTTAATTTGTAAAAAAAATTTTTAATTTTATTTAATTTTATTGTATGTTATTATATGTTATTTTATTTTATGGGGTTTTTATGTTAAACATAATTTCAGTTTCATGTTTATTTTTTTTAAGCAGGATATAAAAATACAGGATTTCAAAGACTTGTTGGAGGGTTTTTATTATTTTATTTTATTTTATTTTATTTTATTTTATTTTATTTTATTTTATTTTATTTTATTTTATTTTATTTTATTTTATTTTAGTGTTATGTAATGTTATTTTTGCAGTGAGTCGTACAGTAGTGTTCAGATGACGTGGGGTCAATGGTAAATGTTACTGGTGCCAAATTTGGATTTCTGATATTTTTCAGTAACCCAGACTCCGTCAGCCTGCTGTCTCTCAGGTGTGTGTGTGTGTGTGTGTGTGTGTGTGTGTGTGTGTGTGTGTGTGTGTGTGTGTGTGAGTTCTGGATCCAGCCTCCAACACGAGCTGATGCCTGACGTTTTACAAATGCACAAAAAACTCTAGTTTGCCCTTTTCAACATTACAGAACTGACAGAAGTGTTTGAGACTCATGAAATATGTGTTCCCTCTTGTCGGATCTCACTGTAATCATGCAGCGCTGTGTTTGATTGACAGGCCGAGGCCGACTGGGTTAGAGTTCACTGGGAACGAATGAAATGGTTCAGGATGAAGTACTTCTGCTCTGTTTTACTGTGTTTCACTGTCACAGTGATCGACTGTGATGAAGTTATGGCTGAATCCTGGAGGTGTTCGAGGAAACAAACAGCTTTTCTGTCATTTGCATCTCAGTAAATAGCAGTAATTTATAAAGGTCACATTTTACGGCATGTGAAGCTTCAAATACTCCATTTATTTGGCAACCAGGGCCACTTATACCTTATAATAACACCAATCCTGAATCCATCCATCCATCCATCCATCCAAAGTTTGACTCCTTCATAGCTTAGCAGTTTTGTTGTCAGTTATGTTTTGTAAGTATTAACTTCATCTCCAATGTTTCTCTTGAATTTACTTAGTAGAAAAAGAATAGTTGATTTAAAAAGGTAATAAAAGGCAGATGATTTGATCGGTCTGCTTCTTCTTCACAGGTTATCAGGAATTAATATTCCTGTTCCCATCGTCAGCAACAAGAACTGGCTCCGGCTTCATTTCGTGACGGACAACAGCCATCGGCACAAAGGATTCAGCGCTCAATATCAAGGTGCGTTTTCAATAGATTTGCTTTTAAAAATGGTGTGATTCACATTGGTTTCCCGTTTCTGGTAAATGCTGACGGCAAATATCATAAAAACATGTCCAGGGGTCTCATTTATAAAACTGTGCGTAGGATTCTTACTAAAAGTGTACGTGCGCCCGAAAGCCAAAAATGGCGTTCGGCAAAAAATATTCAGACTTATAAAAGCGTTCGTACGCCAGACCTGCGCAGAATTCCCTTTATAAACCCCAGTCAGCGGAAGATTGTGCGCACATGCGTCTCCACCTCGACATAACCATATATGAGCTTACAACGCCTCGTTTTACTATGCAGATCCTCATCTGCATATCATTTGCATATGATTATTCATCCACGTGATGATGTTTAACGGTACAAGACACATTGTGTGGTGTTCACAACCCCGTAACACCCGTGATGTTCTCGGTCAAAAATGACCGGACTATAAAAAATAGCTTATAAATCTCTCATTATACTATATTATCACCCAATATTGGATTCAATCTGTTTTTCAACTTGTTCTTTTTCGATTAGGACTGGTTTTATATTTCTATTTGCATCTGAATAATCGAAGGCCTCATTTATTTGAGAGTAGGCATCTCATTTTTTGAGTAAAAAAAAATATATATTTTTGAATAATTTTGGAAATATTAAATAAAATCTGAAGAAAATTGGCACTGTTGATCACACTAGTCTACTTAAATTTATCACCAGGAATTTTGTTTTGAAAAACTTTTATTTTGTACAAAATGGCACATTGTCACACTTGTGGTGTTCCCGGTCAAAAATGACCGACCTACAAAAAATTGCTTATAAATCACTTGTTATGCAATATTATCACCCAATATTGGATTCAATCTTTTTGTCCACTTGTTCTCTTTCAATTAGGCCTGGTTTTATATTTCTATTTGCATCTGATTAATCGTAGGCCTCATTTATTTGATAGTACAAGTGACAAGTGATTTATAAGCTATTTTTTGTAGTCCGGTCACTTTAACAAGTGTAACAAGATGACAACCCCCCCCCCCCCCCCCCCCCCCCCTAAAAAAGTAAGAAAATTGTCAAAAAACATTTGAGAAGTAGTTATACCATTTGTGAACAAAGTCACTAAGTTTCAGTCCAAAGCGATAACATTAACTAGTATTTTCGGGAGGAAAAAAACCCTTCTCCGGGTCAAAATGACCCGAACAACACAAGAGGGTTAATAAAAATCATCCTTGTTTTTGAATACATAAATCAAATAGTGTAAAATACATTTCAGAGAAAGTTTTTCTCAATCTTTTCCACTGTTCAAATAGTATTTTTAATTGATTTATATTTTTAATGGAAACCTTGGGCATTATTTGCACGAAACCATTTTCTCAGACAATCTGGTATAATCATGATAAGCAATTCTCTCTGTAGTTAAAACATTAAAACATTAAAACATTAAAACATTAAAACGCAGCACGCCACAGGAAAAGTGTTCAGAAGCATCGCATCCACTGCAGATATTTCTATTGATTGAATATACATTTTTTTACAACTTCTCAGTAATGATTTCATGTTTAAGTGTTTAACTCCATTAATTTGAATGGCATATTTAATCTAAATGTTTATATCAGAAGTAAAACATAGTTTAAATCATTATTTTATTTATTTAAACTGTTATTTGCGTCAGTTTTACTAAATTTAATTTTGTTTTATTTCTCTTTTGATTTTGGGCCGAAGTTTGACCCGACAGCTTTCATGTGATTCAGGAGTGATTACATGCTGATATCTGTGATCACCTCGTTAATCTTAATCACTTTATAATTACAAACAATTACTTGATATTTTATAACGAGGAGCGGAAGACGACCTGACGGAAGTTGAATCAAAGCAACTTGATTGGAAGCAAATCTAAGACATGAATTCCAGTCCTAATATACTGTAGGAAAATAATTATATTTTATTAACACACAAATCATGACTCAGATGAACCGTGTTGTTTTGACTAACTGAGTAGATGTTTCTCATGTATTTCTGCAGAATGCTTTTTAAATCTCACTTTCATGTAATTATAATTGACCTGATTATTGTTCTCTTTTCATGAGCAGTGAAACGATCCGGAGATTTTAAATCGAGGGGAGTAAAATTACTACCTGGAAAAGACAATACGAGCAAATTTTCAATAAGTAAGTGTGTTTTCTTTCTCTTTGTGAAATAAAATTCACTCTGTCTTACAAAAATCAGTATCATGTTACAGTATGTGATATATCAGATGGTACTTTGATATACACTGCCGTTCAAAAGACTTAATTATTAATAATTGAGCACCAATAATAACTGATGATGATAATTGAGCATCAAATCCTCATATTAGAGTGATTTGTGAAGGATCATGTGACACTGAAGACTGGAGTAATGATGCTGAACATTCAGCTTTGATCACAGGAATAAATTACACTTTATATTCACATAGAGAACAGATGATTTACATTGGAATAATATTTCAGAATTTTTACTGTATTTTTGATCAAATAAATCCAGTCTTGGTGAGCAGAAAAAAACATTATAACATCTTTTTGACCCCAAACTTTTGAACAGTAGTGTGTACTGTTATAGCAATGGCTTATTGACCAAAATCTTGTCTTATACAGTATGAGACTCTAAACAGATTACAGATCATAGATTGTGTTAATGTGGCAAATTAACAATAAATCATTTTTGAGAAGACTGTATGTGTGGAAGTTTGTTTCCACCACCAGAATAAAACATTTCAAAAGATAATTGCAACTTTATATCACACAATTCTGACTATATAACTCACAATTGTGACTTTATATCACACAATTCTGACTATATAACTCACAATTGTGACTTTATATCACACAATTCTGACTATATAACTTGCAATTGCGACTTTATATCACACAATTCTGACTATATAACTTGCAATTGCGACTTTATATCACACAATTCTGACTATATAACTCACAATTGTGACTTTATATCACACAATTCTGACTATATAACTCACAATTCTGACTTTATATCACACAATTCTGACTATATAACTCACAATTGTGACTTTATATCACACAATTCTGACTATATAACTTGCAATTGCGACTTTATATCACACAATTCTGACTATATAACTTGCAATTGCGACTTTATATCACACAATTCTGACTATATAACTCACAATTGTGACTTTATATCACACAATTCTGACTATATAACTCACAATTCTGACTTTATATCACACAATTCTGACTATATAACTCACAATTGTGACTTTATATCACACAATTCTGACTATATAACTCACAATTGCGACTTTATATCACACAACTCACAATTGCGACTTTATAACTCACAATTGTGACTTTATATCACACAATTCTGACTATATAACTCACAATTGCGACTTTATATCACACAATTCTGACTATATAACTTGCAATTGCGACTTTATATCACACAATTCTGACTATATAACTTGCAATTGCGACTTTATATCACACAACTCACAATTGTGACTTTATAACTCACAATTGTGACTTTATATCACACAATTCTGACTATATAACTCACAATTGCGACTTTATATCACACAATTCTGACTATATAACTCACAATTGTGACTTTATATCACACAATTCTGACTATATAACTCACAATTGCGACTTTAGATCACACAATTCTGACTTTATAACTTGCGATTGTGAGAAAAATAGTCCGAATTGTGAGATAAAAAGTCGCAAAAGTCCCTTTTTTATTTTTATTCTGTGGCGGAAACAAACTTCCATAGTTTGGCAACCATAAACAACCAATGTTTATTCAGCTCTATCATAGTTCATGGTAACTGTGTGTGTGTGTGTGTGTGTGTGTGTGTGTGTGTGTGTGTGTGTGTGTGTGTGTGTGTCCGCTTTAAGATCTACTCTCAGTGCTCCTGCATGTCATGTGTAATTATGACTGTTAATATTGTTGCTCTAATGTCATAAAAGCTCTTCGCTGGTTAATTTCTTTCAGATGTGCATCCCTGTTAATTGTTTAATATTCCGTTGATTTTATTCCACTGGTGATTTTGCATCTACTCCTTCAAAGCCTGTGATTCATAAAGCACGAACAATGCCACATATTTGTAATCCTCCCGCTTGCCATTTAGCAAATGGATCAAAGGAAATTAGAGCATCCGACGAAACAGAAATCTGCATTTTGATTAATTGAGCTTAGCTTGACTTACAGGTCCCTCACCCACAGAAGCTCTTCAGAGGAGAATGTCGGATCCGTGAAGAGAATGGCTTTAGGGGGGTTAGATTTCACTCCAACCGAGACTTAATTACTCGACTGAGACGGCCAATCCTAACCTGGATCCAGCAGATGTCCGATCGCTATCTATGGAAATGAGCTTTAAACTCAAAGTCCTTTTTTATGGCTCCACGTGTTGAAGCGCCGAACCCAATGATTCATTTCGCCCTCGACAATGTAGTGCTCCAAACACTTAATTACAAGCGGATCAAATTTTTATGAGCCTCTATTTCACAGCGTCTGCATCACGCATTTGGAAGTATGAGTTATGAGGGACTTAGCGAGTGTTATTCAGGACCTCGGTCTGCTGTCAAACACCCCTTTCTGAATGTGCCCTTAATGGAGACCTTTTATGGCTTAATTTTGTTTTTTTGCATGCATTATTTCCCCATATTCTGCATTGTTGCGGCTCCTCTCTTCAGAGTCTGTCAGTAACGCTCTGGAGAGTGTTTCCCGTATAACGCTGTAACTCGCTGCTTCACTACTGTAGTACGATCATCGTTGAAGAAATCAACTATAGTCACGACTGTTTCCCGAAACCGTATTGTCGCAAATTGGTCGTTCAACCGTGTTGGTTAATGATGTCACGCAGGTTATGGAGAAATAACTACTGGTAATGAATCTGTTTGAGATCTAATTAATGCTATAAATTACAGACATGCATCTGAGGACAATTTCTCATTTTTCTCAGTTATTTTGCTTTATTTCCAGATTCAATCATAGACTCGTTCTTACACACTAGAGCTCGTTCACACATGCGCACTCTACAAGAACTACGCTTTAAATCTCTTGACAAACTAAAAGACGGAAATGACATTTGTATGTATTCTATATAAAAGACACAGATTGTACTGAATGTCCGCTTGATTATTTTGGTCAAGATAATGATTTATTGAGTCCACATGTCATGCAAACTAGAAACTCTTCTTCTAACCACAGGAGATCTGTCACTCAAACACACGACTCTGCGATGCTGTTTGTGAATGTTCGTTGGAACGATGGTTTCGGGAAACACCGACTCGTTGAACTGCTGATAACGACGGACCATAGTTGCTAACGATGCTTTCGGGAAACACACCCCTGTTAAGTTCCTGTCTCTATGAAGCCCCTCCTTCTGTAAAGCACACTGTGCTCTGATTGGTCGGCTGGAGCAGTGTGTTGTGATTGGTCGAGCGCTTCGAGTGTGTTTGGGAAATGTCCCGCCCCTTACCATAACCACCAGTTTAACACACTACTAACTAACTCAACCAGGCCCCGCCCCTTTATTTTGCGTATTAATTATTTAAAGTTGAAAATCCAGCTTTTAATGTTGTTTATATGACTATGTGGTGTTTTTAATATGCTTTAAGACAAAGCATGTGTAAGTTCATAAGTCGACACCATTGCTGAGTATTTCCTCCTTAAAACTGCAGTGAACCAAAGACAGTCTCAAAAACACGCTTTGAAATCGCTGGTGTTTCTGACGTCACAAACTACCTTGTAACCAATCAGATCAACGTGTGATCGTCAACCAGTGGATCTCTGAGCTGAGTGAGTGGAGGCGGGGCTCATTTGCATATTCATAGAACCGCGCATACTAAATGAGGCAAGGGTGTCGAGTTACATTCAAGATATTTTAAGGCATGAAGTGTGAACTTGAAATGTGTAATTTTGGTGAGTTTTAAGGTATAAAATGATTGATTAAATGAGGAATATTGTGACGTGTTCGTTCCCGGAAGAAACTCAAGATACAGTGGAGGCGTTTCAGGAGTTCAGAAACACTGACTCGCTCAAACATCAACATTACACACTAAAGAGAGA
>NC_140230.1:36489647-36552147 GCF_951802725.1 Rutilus rutilus
CGATACATTATTCATTCACAAAGAAAATTGGTGTCCTTAAAGGTTGGATTTTTCCTAATTTTTTAAATTAAGGCATTAAGTTCAATTTCCAAAAGATGATTTTTTATTCCTCTTTTTAGTCAACTTTAGCATGGGTGTCTAAACTTATGCATAGCACTGTATATGGGTTGCTATATGGGTTGCTATATGGGTTGCTACAGGTTGCTATATGGGTTGCTATATGGGTTGCTACAGGTTGCTATATGGGTTGCTATATGGGTTGCTATATGGGTTGCTACAGGTTGCTATATGGGTTGCTACAGGTTGCTATATGGGTTGCTATATGGGTTGCTATATGGGTTGCTATATGGGTTGCTACAGGTTGCTATATGGGTTGCTATGGGTTGCTATATGGGTTGCTATGGGTTGCTATATGGGTTGCTATATGGGTTGCTACAGTATATGGGTTGCTACGGGTTGCTATATGGGTTGCTATATGGGTTGCTACAGGTTGCTATATGGGTTGCTATGGGTTGCTATATGGGTTGCTATGGGTTGCTATATGGGTTGCTATATGGGTTGCTACGGGTTGCTACTCCCTCTTATGACGTCATCACCCAGTTACTGTAAAAAACATGCTACCTTTGAAGAAACCCCAATAAATGTTATTTTAACGCATTTTAAGGCAGAAATGTTTAAATATATACATATTGAGCACTTTAAATTACACATTAATTGGTTGTGGTGGTTAACCTGCAATTTACACTTTAAACCTCGTCAATGCAAGCATCACCATTCTGGTCCAACACCACTGAGAAGATTCCTAAATATCATATTTATAACAGCTGTGCAATTTACAGTAGGTTTTGCAAAACAACAGATTTTCTCTCCATGAGCTCTTCGCTAACAGGTGTACGGTTTAGATGTTTTACTTGGTTTTTGGGGGTTTTTTTTACACCCATTTCATGCCAGGCCATTAGCAACTAGCAAATATCTGATTGGTGTGCTCTATTGCTGCTAAATCTGAGCGTTCCTCTGCTGAGAAATGCAAATGAGCCCTAACACACATAACATTATTACCTCATTTATCTTCGCCCGATGGAATTGCAAAGTTCAAATTTTATTGCGCTTTCCGCAGACCCATTATTAGAGACCCATGGGCAGCTCATTGGCATTATTATTGTGTTAACACATTAAATGAAGTTAATATATGAACTTAAAGGGGCAAAGCTGGACTTTCTTATGCTAGCCTGATCGTTTTTATTAGTATAACACTAATAATATCAGTGTTGAACCAGAGGCTTTGTTCTGCACAGATGGACCTCCTGTAAGGCGCTTAATTATATATATATATAATTTTATATTAATCATCTTTACACAATAAAGTAAATTACCATTCAGACGTTTGGGGTAAGGAAGATTTTTTTTTTTTTTTTTAATTAATACTTTTATTTTGCAATGATACAATAAATTGATCAGAAACATTTACAATGTTCGGAAAGATTTCCATTTCCAATAAATGCTGCTCTTTTGAACTTTCTCTTCATCATATAATCCTGTAAAATAAAATGTATCACGGTTTCCACAAAAATATTTAGCGATTTTCAACATTGATAATAATCATTAAATGTTTCTTGATCATCAAATCCTCATATTAGAGTGATTTGTGAAGGATCATGTGACACTGAAGACTGGAGTAATGATGCTGAACATCAGCTTTGATCACAGGAATAAATTACACTTTACTGTATATTCACATAGAAAACAGCAATTATAAACTGTAATAATATTTCACAATTTTTACTGTATTTTTACTGTATTTTTTATCAAATAAATGCAGCCTTGGTGAGCAGAAGAAACTTCTAAGATTTTTTTTTTTTTTAAATCATATTATAATGATTTGTTGATGTAAATATTTGTTTAGAGTATTTTTTTTCCAAGTAACTAGTAAAGTAACGCATTACTTTTGAATTTACAGTTACTAAATAATCCAGTATTCCTTAAAAATGAATAAAAACACGTAGCGTTTTGTGCATGACTTTCCATAAAAAGTAGCTAAGTAATGCAATTAGATACCTTTATAGGGAGTATCGCAATATCAAAACACATTAAAGTAACTTTTCCCATGCAACAGTGCTGAAAAGGTTCCCAATTATTATTTTAAGACATTTTAAAAAGTAGCAGAATTAAATGAAAATTCATGGTGAAAAGCGAGTTATGTAATCAGATTACTTTTTTCCAAGTAACTAGTAAAGTAACGCATTACTTTCCGTAAAGAGTAGTAGCAGTTAGTTGCTTTTATAGGGAGTATTGCAATATTATAACGTATTAAAGTAACTTTTCCCATGCAACAGTGGAGAAAAGTTTCCCTGCTATTAATGTGACCTTCATTTAACAAGTTAAAACCTGTTAGCGTTAATAAAGCGCAGAAGTGAAGAATCCCTCATATGTGTGGTAAACGTGGCAGAAGGACAGTCCTGATGGCGTCTGACTGAATGTGAGCAGCTCCACACACACGCACACACACACACACACACACACACACACACACCGGGGGGTGATTATGCAAACCGGCGATGTTAATGTACAAGTGAGCGTCTGATAACACAGAGCAAGCGGAGCTCGTCGCTCCACTGTTTACTCGCGAGTTTGAGCCGCTGATTGAAAGCACTCTCGGAAATTTGTTTCACCCTCAGCGTTCACGGGATGTGCGGATGATTTGCTGGAAAATTGATGCATTGTCCCCGCTGAATATTTCAGTTATAGCGCAAGGGCGTATGCAAAAATATACAGGCGACATATGCTGTGGCCAAGTGCCGAGCTCAAGAATATCATATTTACTGAGAACAGTGTGCATCATTTATATTTAATGATGTTTCTAGCGTTGAGAAGCTTTATTCAATTAAATATCCTTAATTAAAGGAACGCATTCTCATTGTGTGTAACAGAAAGCGTATGGAGAAATCCCACCGGTCACTGGGTCCAGTGGCACTCCATTACAAACAGTTCTACCAGGTTTTTTCATCAAAGAATTCTAGTTTTATATATAGGCCTATATATATACATATATATATATATATATATATATATATATATATATATATATATATATATATATATATATATATATATATGAAGAGTTCAGATGCAAAAGCCTCTAAGTGGCATCTGAAATTTTCTTCTAGAATGATCATTTTTATAAAGCTTGTATATTTAAGTTCAGTAATTTCACTCAAATGGCAATGAAAATTACCTATTAATTGTCATTTAATATAAAAATTATCATTCTATAAGAAAATTTCAGATGCCACTTAGAGGCTTTTGCATCTGAACTCTTCATATATATATATATATATATATAAAAATCTATTTATGTCCATATAAATGTATATATAATTATATATATATATATATATTTTTTTTTTATCTTGTCTTTCTTCTTCTTTTCATCCTCTCTCAACAACCTCATCATCTCATAATTTCCTTTTCTTCCTTTACATATATTTATATTGTTTAATTACTGTAAATACTTAATATTTATAAATGTATAATGAGCATTGTTCTACATATATATTAGGAAACTTAATAATAGAGATATACACATACTCACACACGTCACATAATTACACGTACAGTACATCCTACTTTCTGATTGATGTGTGTTGTATTGATGGTGTCGTCTAACTGTTTGTTTGTCTTATGTTCTGCTTTAATACATTTAAAAAAAAATAGTTTTATAATAAATAAAGAGTTCTGCTACTAATTGAGTGGTTTTCTTCCCATCGCAGGTTATTCAAATCAATTTCGAAGAGTTCGACTTGGAGCTGGGATACGACACGCTGACTGTCGGAGACGGTGGAGAGGTCGGCGACTCCAAAACAATCATACAAGTGTAAGACCCAGTGCTGTACTTCAGTTGTGGGTTATGATGAGTGTTCTGTGCACTGCAAACTCCTGCTAAACATTCTTAAATCAAGATACATTTACTGGAGAATCACTGAAGTCTTTGTTCACTGAAAAATGCGTCAAAATGAAGCGAGTTTGTGAACAAATATCTGTTAATTAAAAGTTGATTCAAAGAATTAAAGTAGATTCAAAGCGGAAACATGTTTATTTTTCATTTTTAGTTTTGTTTTGAGCACAAACTCACTTCATTTTGATGCATTTTTCAGTAAATAAGACTTTATATCTTGTGAATTTTTGCTTCTCCAGTAAATGCATCTTGATTTAAGAATGTTTAGATGTTTGTAATGGAAAACGAGACAGAAACACCGAGGAAGAAATTCACATTTTGCAGTGGATTGCCTGGCAAATACACCATTATCTAAATTAGCTTTTTTATCTTGTTTTTCAGTTAAAATATCCAAACATCCTTAAATCAAGATGTATTTACTTGACAAACACGACATGTTTAAAATATGTGAAGACTATTACGATATACGAAATTAAGGGCTTGAAGTTAATATGTGTATATATTTATATGTGTGTGTGTGTGTGTGTGTATATATGTCTCTGTGTGTGTGTCTCTCTCTCTGTGTGTGTGTGTATTCCCTATTAGCAAGTTTCATTAAATCCATGCTTGAAAACAAGAATTATTTGCCAATGGAGTAAGAAAAATAAACTTAATTCAAGGCCTTAATATCTTATGCAATCTTGTTTTTCAAGTAAAGTTATCTTCCTTGAAGGATTTTTGGATGTTTTAACTGGAAAACAAGTCAGAATGATTTTTCTAGTGTTGAGTAATAAGCGTTGACCGTTGACTTGCAGCTCGAATATTACATTTTTGTCACTTTTCTCTATTTCCTACTTGGTTTTCTTGCACCAACAAGTCATAAAGTAGTTTTGCATGACCATTTACCATGCATAAGCGTTATTAAAATATATATAAAAAAATAATTCATATCAGACACCCCACACATGATATTTTGTGAATAAATGCATTTTATTTCAGACAGACGAGGGCAATGAAATGCTAAGTTAGACACGTCGTGACATGCCTCACGTGTCTGGACATGTCTGCATACTATTTGAATGATTTCATTTTTGAATAAACCCTGATCTCCCTTTAAAAGTCCAACTTTAATAGACTCTACAAGTGCATTTATCTTGCATTTGGTTCAGCTTTGCAGAATTTATCCGTTTCAACAGCTTGAAAGCCACAAAACCGTAAAAACCACACAGGCTCCAATCCTCCGGCTATGTTTTCCTCCTCACAAGCCAGTTTTCCGTCCAGCTCTTCTCCCAGTCATGCGCATGTCTCCGGGTGTCTTTGGTGACGGTCTGCGCTGCTTTCTGGCGCATTTGCCTGGCGCTTCGCCAGCTGGGATCCATTGAGCGTTCCTCAAGGACAAAAGCCTGTGCCGGAGCACTAACACACACTGTAAGGCTCAATTAAGGCCTTTCTCTGGGTTTATGCCGGTCAAATGGGTTTGCTACTTTTATGATTATGCTTTATCAAAGACTTTAGATATACAAAGTGATATACACAAAGTGCACTCATATTACTATGAATGGGAGAAAGTGCAGTGTGCATTATGGAGGAATAACCTCGTTTCCCATTTAAAGCGTCAGGAGCTGAAACGGCGTTTCAAAGATGGCCGCCGTGTCAGGTGACTTGCCTTAAAGGGACTTTGGCTTTATTTATAAAAGTGCTATAGAATTACACATAGAAAACAGCTGTTTTACTGTATTTTTACTGTATTTTTGATCAAATAAATGCAGCCTTGGTGACTTTTTTTCAAAAACATTTTAAAAATCTTACCAACTTTTGAATAGTGTGCATATTGCAATGGTTTGTTTTTTTAATTATTTGTTTAACTCAGAATTATTACTGTTATTATTTTACGAAACATTTAATTAAAGTAGTATGTAACATATTAATTGAAAACATTGTTTTATTATTAAAAGTATTTGTCACTAATGATTTACATATCTCTTTTTTTTTTTTTTTTTTTTTGCTGGTGCTACAAACAATTACAGACACTTAAGATGTTGGACATTAATTTCATGAATTTGAAGCACAAACTCAATCATAAAAAGTGATTGATTTTTTTCCTGAAGTATAAAAAAATAATACCGACTGCAAACGTTTGATCTGTAGGGCACTTTGGGCTACCAAATAAATAACATTGTGTATGAATACAGTAATCATTCAGTATCAGTATTGCCTTCTGACAGCATCACAGAAGTGTTATAGTTGGGTATCGTTTGAATTTTAACGATTACTATTCTGCTTATCGATTCCTAATTTCGATTCCAATAAGATAAAAAAAAAAAAACTTAGATATCATTCACATTTAGTCTTTTTGCAAAACATTTAATTGTATCTGAATATCATGAACACAAATCAACAGGTTAAAGAATACTTACACAAGGAACGTTTGCCGTGGTTTAAAAACAACTAGCCGAACTAATATAAACTTCAAGCATTATTAAAGACAAGTAAACACTCAGTTATTAAAGAAGAACAAATAAAAAATTAGTAATCGCAACAAATAGATACAACTGAACAAAGATGCGATTGAAATAAACGGTATTAAGATTTTCAGGTATTCAGGTACAGAAACTGAAATCAAATGTAAAATAACACATGGGCCCTATTTTAACGATCTGAAACGCAAGTATCAAACGCGAAACACAAGTAACTTTGTGGGCGGATCTCAAATGTGTTGGTCTGAAGTAGCTTCATTACTCATAGGTGTGGTTTGGGCGTAACGTGAAATAAACCAATCAGAGCATCATCTCACATTCCCTTTAAGAGCAGGCGTGCTTGTTCCATGGCGGATTGCTATTATAACGGTGGATTTGCCAGGAGCGGTTCACAGCCAAGGAGACCGACGTTCTCGCCAGGGCCGTAAAACACAGAGAAGTGACATTGGGGATGAAGAAACACACACAAATTAGCTTCGCTAAAACAGGCGTATGATAATTTGGGTAAATGTGTAAGCTAGATTTATGCCTATTTTTTCATGGACACCACAATGATTTCCCTCGTGTCGAATATTTTTCCTTGTAATAATGTATGATTTGCAAAAATGTGAACTGCTGCGTCTGTGTAGATGAGAGAAGCAAAGTGTGTGTGCGTTGTGCACACGCTACATTATGGCCACGCATACGCCCTTAAAATAGCATCTGAATAACACGGCACTGACTTTAGACGAGGTTTCTCCTGGTCAGTGGCGGATTTGTTTTCTGAAACTGCAAAATAGCACCAGGGAACGTTTGCGCTAAAACACGCCTCCTCTCTTCGCTGAACCGCCCCCGGTTCAAGTTCATTGAAAGTTCATTGCAAGTTCATTCCCTAATTTACCGACGTGTGTCTGTGGAGGGAAAAGTCTGCTGTGCGTCGGGTGCAAAATAGGAATGATACATGCGTCGTGTATAAAGGCAATTGCGCTGGGTGCAAGATAGGGCCCTATAAATAAAATATTCATTACAAATATAGTTACAAAAGTTATTCATTCAAGAATGAGTGAATTTTCTCCTTAGAGAAAATTATATTAATTAATTAACAGGAATATTAGGCTGCTGTCACTTTAAGAGCTGCACGGATCCAATATACTGATACACGTGTTTTCGATTCGTCTCGCTCTTGAATGGTTTAATGTCATATTGAAATGCTCACAAAGGAATCGATAAGAGGAATCGAAATTTTTATTTTAGAACAAGTATCCGATTTCTGACCTCAAGTATTCGATTCCCGACTCTAAGACTGTTATTCTGCACTGGCAGGTTAACTGGCAGCTTCGTCCCGGACCTCATCGTCAGCATGACCCATCAGATGTGGCTTCATCTGCAGTCGGATGAAAGCGTGGGCTCTATCGGCTTTAAGATCAACTATAAAGGTGAGTCTGTTCTCTCATAAATCACTCCGCTGCATCAGAAGCTTCACTGCGGTTTCTCTCGCCTCCCGACAGAAATCGACAAGGAAAGTTGCGGGGATCCCGGGATCCCTCTGTACGGACTCCGCGAGGGTGCCGGCTTCTCCAACGGGGACGTTCTGCGCTTCGAGTGCCAGTTCGGGTTCGAGCTCATCGGAGAACGGATGATTTCCTGTCAGAATAACAATCAGTGGTCTGCAAACATCCCTATCTGTATATGTGAGTCTCTATATCATTATTATCTATAGCAAAATGCTAATTCGTGATAGCAATGTGATAAATCATGTTAACAACATTGGAAAACATGCTAGCAACATGTTAAAACATGCTACCATAATGCTAAATCATGCTAGCAAAATGCTAATTCATGTTAGAAACATGCTAATTCATGTTACCATCAGAATAACAATCAGTGGTCTGCAAACATCCGTATCTGTGTATATGAGTCTCTACATCATCATTATATATAGCTGTGGCGAGCACGACGAGGTCGAGGGCCGTGGGAGGACGGCGCGAGGCCGGTGGCGTGATTGATAATGAGCGACACGTGCGCGACGCACCGGTCTCGCATCTCTCACGGAGGAGCGGAAGCATAAAGGAGGAGCGACGACAGTGAAGATGCGAGACCGGTGCGTCGCGCACGTGTCGCTCATTATCAATCACGCCACCGGCCTCGCGCCGTCCTCCCACGGCCCTCGACCTCGTCGTGCTCGCCACAATAGCAAAATGCTAATTCGTGATAGCAATGTGATAAATCATGTTAACAACATGCTAATTCATGATTCAGAATAACAATCAGTGGTCTGCAAACATCCCTATCTGTATATGTGAGTCTGTATCATTATGCACGTTCCTAAAGCTTCTGAACATTTTTATGTTGGTTTGACAAAGACTAATAACAAGTTAACAAGTTTACAGCTATGTGCTAAAACCTGTTAATTCATGTTAAAATGTGCTAAAATCTGTCAATTCATGCTAGCAATGTGTTAAAACATGTTAGCAAAGTGTTTATTCGTGCTAGCAAAGTGCTAAATCAGGCTATCAATGTGATAAATGATGTTATCAACATGCTAAAACATGCTAGCAACATGTTAAAACATGCTACCAAAATGCTAAATCATGTTAGCAAAATGCTTTATCATGTTAGCAAAAAAAAAAAGCTCATTCATGTTACTAACATGCTGAAACATGTAGAAACATGCTAGAAACATGCTAATTAATGTTAACAAAATGTTAAAACATGTTAACAACATGCTAATTCATGATTCAGAATAACAATCAGTGGTCTGCAAACATCCCTATCTGTATATGTGAGTCTGTATCATTATGCACGTTCCTAAAGCTTCTGAACATTTTTATGTTGGTTTGACAAAGACTATTTAAGCTGCTTCTTCTGAGACTAAATTTTTCTCATTATCTCATCTCACATATGATTTACATTAAATGGACGATCAAAACTATGAAAATTGCCTTAGAGGGGCTTAAAACTTCAATACGATAACTCGCTTCACCTACTATGTATCTATCACTAACAATACCTAGCAACTAGCTTAGAACATGCTAGCAACCTGCTAATTCATGATAGCAATGTGATAAATCATGTTAGAAATATGTTAAAACATGCTAGCAAAATGCTAATCCATGTTGGCAATGTGTTCAAACATGCTAATTCATGCTAGAAACATGCTAACAACATGTTAAAACATGTTCATGTAAGTCAACATGATAATTCCTGTTAACAATGTGTTAAAACCTGCTAATACATGCTAGAAACGTGTTAAAACATGTTAACAAAATGCTTATTCATGCTTATTCAATGCTTAACTAAACTAAATCATGCTAGCAAAATGCTAAGTAATGTTAGCAACATGCTGAAACATGCTAATTCTTGCTAACATGCTAATTCAATTTAACATGATAATTCATATTGGAAATATGCTAAAACCTGCTAATTTATGCTAGCAATGTGTTAAAACATGTTAGCAATCAGGTTAACAATGTGAAGAAACATGTTAGCTACATGTTAGTTCATGTTAACAACATGCTAATGATGCTATTAACATCTTCAGGGTTCTCAAGTTTTATCAAAAGCTTGGAGTGAGATCACATGCGGTTAGGGGAGGAGCCCTAATGGAGCCCCGCCCCCACCCGTCCCCGCCCCCCAATTTTACTCATTGTTCATAATTAACCAGCACAAATTGAAATTATAACAATTGGTAAATCTGATAAATGACAGAGCAATTCATCACATCAAATATACTCTTTAATGTTATATTTCAAAATTATAAATATACAAAAATTACAAAAATATAACAAATTGCTCCAAATCTTTTTGCATTTTGAATGTCTAGTCGAAATGGTATAATGATTTATTGTGTGGTGGGACATTGTGAACAAATGAGATATTAGAGTATTAAGGTGTGTGTGTTTGTGTGTGTGTGTGTGTGTGTGTGTGTGTACACAAGAGTACACACTCCAGCTTATGAAATGTGTTTTGTGTTGTAAGTGTTTGTTGCACATTTTGATGCCTTGATAACAGGGGTAGGGGGCTCCCACTTGAATGATAAAATATTGTTTGCTTTTTCCCTGACATCTTTGAAAAATAGAAATGCAATGGCAATGATTAATGTATGTTTTGATAGGATATAAAATATTACCCAGAGCACTCTGCTTTAATACATGTAGCCTTAATGTAACTAGAAAGACTATTAATACAGTATAATATATAATTTAAAATAAAATGAAGAAATACATCTTCATTCCTTCCCATACCCACTAACATTTCCCGATAACGTAAGCTAGCCAATCTGAGCCAAAGCTTCTGGCCTGGTTGCAAAGTAGTTGTAGAGTTTTTGACTGCATCAATAATAATGTATACGATGGGCTATATAGTAAATGTTCTAGCCTAAAAATGTTAGACAAGCTTTCTTCCAACTTACCTTCTCCATCACGGCGTGTGTTCGCGCGATGTTGTTGGTTACCTAGTAACGAACGTATGGTGGCCGAGAATGTTCCGTGTGTTCGCGCATCTATGTTGCCTAGTAACGAACGCAATCTGGCCGAGATACGTGCTGGCGGCAGGAAACTTAACTTTGTGTGCCTGCGCCTCGTATACAACGCTATATATAAAGCTTGCAGGACAACTTGGTTGGCATTGCCTTTTCAGCGTGAGAAATACACGGTGTGGCGTGCGTGTGAGCGTGTGAACTGGTTGAATTGCGTGTGTCTCACGGCCAATGCGTGAGACTTAAGAACCCTGCATCTTAATCCATGTTGGCAATGTGTTCAAACATGTTAATTCATGCTAGTAACATGCTAAATCACGTTTGCAATGTGATAAAACATTCGAGCAACATGTTAAATCATAACAACATCCTAATTCACACAATCAACGTGATAACATTCTAGCAACATGTTAATAAACCAACAATGTGCCAAAAGTTTAATAGCGACGTGCTAATTAATGCTAGCACTGTTATTTCATGTTAGCTACTTGTTAAATCATGCTAGCAACATGCTAATTCATGTTAGCAGCATGCTAAAACATGCTAGTAACTTTCTTTTTTTTTACCTTCTCTGATTAAAACTTTTTCAAAGTTATTTTAAACTTTCAGACCTGGCTTTGTCAAGCCAACATCAAAGTTGGTCATCAAATGATACTCTTCTAGTTTCTCTTGTCATTGCAGTGAATGGTAAGGCATGATTTATACCGTCTAGCTCCCAAAAAAGTACAATAAAAGTACTTCCAAGTCTTCTGAAGTCACATTCGAGCTGATGAAAATGATGTATATCAAAGGTGTCAGAAAAACAAGCCATATTAGCAGGTATTATAGTTGACTAAAACAAAAACCATTAAAATAAAACCCATAAACTTCAGAAGTCGTAATGATGATGTGATCTGTGTTATTTAGTTGGACTAAATTGAGCAATTTCATTTTTCTTTCTCTCAGACTAGAAGCTTTTTAAGTGCTAATGCAACAAAACGAAGAGCAAAGAATGCACATTAAGTGCATAATCGATGCTTTATGCCTTTCATCATTAGCATGCTGCCACAGAGAATGATGGGAAATGTTGCCTTTTCACGCAAGCCTGTTGCTTCATTAACTGTGTGAGTAGTGAGTAGTATTTGCTGGCCAGTGTGATCACTATTCTTCATTAATGATTTCCATAAATCTAAATTATGTGGTTAACACCCACAATTAAAACTTAATCATGATCAAAACCATTTGGACGGTGGCAGAATCTGTTTTTGATATCATGTTTTGGACACTATGATGAATACCATGTTTGTCAATATCAAGTAATACCATGATGAATGTCAGGAAGATTTTTTTTTTTTATGTTTTTGAAGTCTCTTCTGCTCACCAAGACTGCATTTATTTGAGCAAAAATACAGTAAAAATTGCAAAATATTATTACAATGTAAAACAGCAGGTTTCCATGTGAATATACAGTAAAGTGTAATTTATTCCTGTGATCAAAGCTGAATTTTTAGCATCATTACTCCAGTCTTCAGTGTCACATGATCCTTCAAAAATCATTCTAATATGATAATCTACTGCTCGAGAAACATTTATGAATATTATCAATGTGTAAAACAGCTTCATATTTTTGTAGAAACTGTCATATATTTTATTATACAGGATTATTTGATGAATAGAAAGTTCAAAATACAGAATTCATTTGAAATGGGATCCTTGCTGAAAAAAAATGATCTTTTCTTACAAATAATATATATATATATGATCATTCTGACAAGACTTGAAAGTCAGTCCTTCTAGAAAGATCTTAAGAGCTTGGAAGTCATAATTACTATGTGAAGTGCGTTTAAGTGATCATAACACGGACGTCGCCGATTTCTGTTGCACTTATGTAATTTTCCTGCCAACTTCTCCTGAGAGGAATGGAAATGCACAGACGTTTAGCTCTCTTCATTTACATTAGTCCTTGTGCATTCAGGAAATAATTTAGGACCACAGTTCTCCATCCTCGCCAGCTCATTATGAGCACCGAATCGCTTAGAGTCTGTGAAACGCATGTCTAAATGAAATGATGTCAAGAGGTCGGACTAATTAAACCCATGCTTTATGTCAGTGTGTGTAAACAAAACAAACGCTGAGCCGTTAAACATGGCTGACAGACTCTAAAGAACAGCTGCGCTCATGGAAGATGATAAGATGACAATTCTCTTGGAGATTTACATCTAAACAGCTCCGTTGTACCAAAGAGCAATGCCATTTCAATATGATTTTGAGCTTTACTAGAATAGGTTTTAATGCATTAATGTTGAATATCTTCCCCATATTCTCCATTGTTGCGGCTCCTCTCTTCCCAGTCTGTCAGTAACGCTCTGTTTACTTCCTGTCTCTATGAAGCCCCTCCTTCTGAAAAAGCACACTGTGCTCTGATTGGTCGGCTGGATCAGTGTGTTGTGATTGGTCGAGCGCTTCGAGTGTGTTTGGGAAATGTCCCGTCCCTTACCATAACCGCCAGTTTAACACACTACTAACTAACTCAACCAGGCCCCGCCCCTTTATTCTGCGTATAATATTATAATGAGGAATATTGTGACGTGTTCGTTCCCGGAAGAAACTCAAGACTACACTGGAGGCGTTTCAGGAGTTCAGGAACACTGACTCTGATATAGAGAAGAACTCACGCTGGAGAGACTTCAAACTCAAATATTTTGCAATGAATTTAGATGAGTCTGTTCTGCTCTTAACCATCAGCATCTCCTCCGTCTCTTAGTTCCCTGTATGTCCAACTTCACGGCTGCGATGGGAACCGTTCTGTCTCCGGATTATCCCGAGGGATACGGGAACAACCTGAACTGTGTGTGGCTGATCATCACTGAGCCGGGCAGCCGAATCCATCTGTCCTTCAACGACTTCGACCTGGAGCCCCCGTACGACTCGCTGACGGTGCGGGACGGGGATCTGGTGGAGGCGCTGGTGCTGGGACGCTTCTCCGGGGCCGAGGTGCCTTCACATCTCACCAGCAACTCCAACATCATCCAGCTGGAGTTCCAGGCCGACCACTCGATGTCCGGCCGAGGCTTCAACATCTCCTACAGCAGTGAGTGCTTGAGGGACTGAGGGACTGAGGGGTTTAGAGAGAATTCTTAAATCAAGATATACATTTACTGGAGAAGCAGAATGACAGAGATTGAGGCTGTTTTTGCAAAAAAAAAGAGTTCTTCCTTAGTGTTTCTGTCTTGTTTTTCAGTTCAAATATCTAAACATTCTTAAATTAGGATGCATTTAGTGGAGAAGAAAAATGACTGGAGATATTGAGTTTTGATTTCTGAAAAAATATCTGCTGATGGGGTGAGAAATGATAGGGGCCTATCATACACCCGGTGCAATGCAGCGCCAGGCGCGACGCGAGTGTGTTTCGCTAGTTTCAGCCCGACGCAGTTTTCATTTTCACGTCCTGCGCCACGTTGTTTAAATAGCAAATGCATTTGCACCCATTTGTGCGCCCATGAGCTGCTGGTCTGAGAACGAGGTGTGTGTTCTGGCACATTGTTGCCGTGTTGCTATTTTGAGGAACAGAAATAGACTGAGCCGTCGACCGACTGAAACCTGGTCTAAAGTCAATGGCGCAATATTAATTTTTTTGTTATTTAAAGAACACGTTAGTAATGTGCGGCTATAGGCGGGTCCACAACGCGCGTACACTCTGCTTATTACACACACACTCTGCTTATTACACACACAGGGACGCCCAGCATCACAAACACATGCCAAATATTAAACATAAAAGGATTGCGATGTAAAAGATTGATATTGTGTAGATAAAGATATGGTGGAATCCGGCTTGTACCGTAGATGGTCTCTTTAACCTCACATACACACACACACACACACACACACACACACACACACAGCTTAAACCTCACGCACGAGCAGATCCGTTTCCTTTCTGGAGACGCGTTCAGTCTTTCCCGCTTGGAAATTCCGCCATGTAAATAGCGGATCCGCCATGGCGAGACTCTGATTGGTTTATTTCATGTTATAAACCGGGACCGGGGCGCCGGGAGCACCGACCATTTTTCCCGTCGTTAAACTAGCAAAAGTGGATTCAGGCACGGCGCAAGAGCGTGTAGACCGTGAGCTTAGATCATTAAAATATGGCCCATATTTGTTTTCCCTTTGAATTATGTTTTTTTGTGTGACCCCATTGGCAGATATTTGTTCTTGTTTTTAGCACAAACTCACTTCATTTGATACATTTTTCAGAAAACAAGACTCAATATCTGAGGGAAATACATCATTTTTGCCGTGTAATTTTATTTTTTGAGGAAATATTTTTTTAACAATATATTTTTTTCTGAAAAATAAGGAACACAGCATTACACGAAATTGATGTTATTTATATAGTTATCATAAATAACAATAAAACACTATTTATTTATTTATATATTTATTTACATGCTTATGTATCTCTTTTTTTCTGAAAAACATCATTTATTTATTTATTTACAAGCTTTTTTAGGTGTTTTCGAAAAATCTTTTTAGGCTGTTCTAAACTAAAAGAGTTTGTGATGCTTTATGAAGAATTAATACTCGTTTTTGCTAACAACATTGTTGGCATGCGAAGTGTTGTCTTCAATCTGATTCAGAAGCAGCCGTCAAGTAGGACATATGGAAGGACATATTTTTCTCGATTTAATTCATAAGCCATTTATCCACCAGCATCAAACAACTTAATCCTGTTCGCTGAACATCATACCATTAGCTCAGCCAAAAATAATCCTCAAATGCCTGTGCGGCACACAAGACCCTAGTGTTTACCCACAATCCTCTGTTTTCTACAGTTTGGTATTGCATTATGTATGCGCTTGTTTCCCTTCCATTTCATTAAGTAAGTCACGTCGTAAGTAACAAGCTCTGTGCTTTGATGTTATTTGTTCAGCGTTTGGACACAATGAGTGCCCGGACCCCGGAGTGCCGATGAATGCCAAGCGCTTTGGTAATAATTTCCAGCTGGGAAGCTCCATATCAGTGGTGTGTGAGGAGGGCTTCATAAAGACGCAAGGCTCGGATACTATTGTGTGTGAACTGGAGGCGGGAAAGGTGATGTGGAGTGGTTTGATCCCCAAGTGTGAAGGTAGGTTTCAAAGCGCTTGCCTCCCTTTAAATGTTTCTGTGGAATACATTTATCAAAGCTGAGCGAAGGAACATTTTCCCAATACATCCCTGGAACTCGAAGAGAACTGTGCCCGGTTGCATAAAGCACCTTAAGTGTAATTTTCCCTTAAGTTCGCCCTTATGTTTCCCTTAATCCTAAGGGTGTTGCAGAAAAGTGTTACTTAAGGGTTTCTTTAAGTGAAACGTCATAAACACTTAGAATTTCCCTTAAATGCTGTTTTTTCACTTAAGTAATCCCTTAAAAAGCGTTAAGTGTTGCATAAAACCCCTTAACGGTCATTTCCCTAAGTATAACTTTTTGGAAATCGCAACCTTAAGAGTAATGCGGACAAAAATAAGACGACATGGCTGAATTTATGGAACCAGCTGAAGATCATTATGTGCCAAGAAGAATTTTTAGGGATAGGGAGAACCCTTTGGACCATCTTAGCGATGAAAAATTGTTGCAAGAATACCAATTTGATCGACGCGCAATATTTGCCATCGCTAACAAACTAGACGGCGACCTTGACCATGTCACACATCGCAACCACTCTTTATCTGCGGTGTTACGACTGCTTATAGCACTTTTTTCAGACGGTAGTGGGAGATGTTTTCCACGTGCATAACTCGTCTGTCAGCGGAGTGGTTCAGCGGGTTGCGGGGGCTCTTTCCCGTCATTTAAACACAACGGTCAAGTTTCCATGTATTCGTATCTATGGCAACAACAGACTTTTATAACGTGAATCCAGGATCGCTGTCGTGAAACACTTAAATGTTTCCCTTACCTAAGAGAACCGTTTAAGAGATTATATGCAACACCCTTAAGTTATTCTCTTAGGTAAGGGGAAATCGCCCCTTAAGTCCCAGATAGCAAAATACATTCGGGCCAGATCCGGTTAGATTCTCACCTGCCGGAGACTTACCCGTCGGCCCGGTATCATACTTGAGGGGAAAACTTAATGTGCTTTTATGCAACCGCTTCTGATTAGAGTTGATGCACCAAAAAATGGAGGAAAACATTTCTCTAATGAACTTCAGTTATTTGATCATGTGGTCTATAAGAGAACTCTAGACTCTAGATATTCCCTACATTATTCCTACACCTGCATCGAAGATTCATTTTAAATGAAAGCAATATGAGTTTGTACATGACAGTGATTTTACCACAGGTAACAACGCGATAAAAGATAATTTTCCATCTAAATCAGAGTTTTTGTCTTAACCAGTCATGAATTTGAATATAATTTTTCGTGACCGTATTTATAGCCGTACGGAAAGCGATGATGGATAATTCACCCTTAGATCTTGAAAATAAATAAAAGGAAACTGTTCAAACTAATACAAATATGTGTATTCTTTGACAAAGATTGTTTCAGTCACTCAGTATACATTTTTTAATAATATTAAAATGGTGTAATATTTATGTGTATTGTTTATGTATTTCTTATATATGTATATTAATATGTGCTTGATTAAGTACAGTGCGCTTGCAGAGAGACTCTGTCCACACTCTCTTCTGATTGGCTGTGGGTTTTTTTTTTTTTTTTTTTTTTGGTTGTGAGTGCAGTGAGCTTGCACAGACTCCGCACACACTCTCTTCTGATTGGCTGTGATTGTTTTTGCCACATTTGGTAGTCGTGTGGAGTCTTGTGTTGACAGACAAATTTTATTTTTATCCAGGTTTTATTTTTGTTTTGTGCCCAAGATTTAATTAGATAGTTTTAAAGATTTATGAATACATTTCTCTCTGGTTTTATTTGGCAGCTGTTGTAAATTTTTTATGGTTATTATAAGAACATTAGAACATTACAATCAAAAAAAAAAAAAAAAAGAAGCTTATTAAAGCAGAAGTTAAAATCACAAAATTTTAAATAAATAATTACAAAAGCACAGACTACATTTTAACTGGTAAGATGAATCTGAGCTTAGTAATTGGCTATATTAGCCTACACTTGATTTACCCCATTACAATAGTCCCTTTACAGTTATTTCTATCATAAAAATACATTTGTAGGTTTAAAATTCTAAATAAGGTACATCTAATGTCCAACAACAAATATTTTTGCATATATATATATATATATATATATATATATATATATATATATTATGTCTTTCAATTCAAACACATTTAACACAATTATACAAATAGTTATTTAGGTAATGTAGGCTAATATGTATTCCTTTATTTTATGGAATATTCTTTAATTTTAGAGTTGCACATATCTTTTCAAAATGTATACTTTTGCTCTTAATTTCACGTTATCCTCTCCATAATGTACTGTATAAACTAAATCTAACCAAACATTCTTGCTTTCTCCAAAAAAACTATTATTGCTTTAAAAGCTGTAATTCTCAGCATTCTAAATAAGCATAAGTCATCTTTGTTAAGTAGCTTAGGTCCTAAACCCAAAACTATATTTTGTATCTTTATTATATTTGGTTTCTTAAAAAATTCTTCCCTGAATTACTTCTGTTCAATTTTTTTTTTTCATGAAACCGCTTTAGCCCCAACTTATTTGTTAGGTTTATTCAAGTCGGGTTTTGGAGTTTAATCCCTGCTTTTCTTAGCATCTTTTATGGAACAACCCTCTGGTTGGCTGGTGTTCATTGTTTTAAGCTGGATGTGTCTGATTTAAGTCGGACTCCCAGCGTGACTGCTAAAGAAGTGGTCCAGCCTGCAAAAACTTAGGCTGGTTTTAGCTGGTTTTCCCCCTTTACCATGGTAAAATCACTGTAAGACATAGCCACTGTTTCAAGGGATGAGTTAGTAGAAAAATACAAGGGTTTTATGAATATGTGTCCAGAAGTTGGGTATTTTGACATATAGTCAAACATAGACATCCGTAGCTTCTTGATTAAAGGTGCTATACAGCTGCAAACTTCTTATCTTTATGTACTCAAATCCCACGACCTCTCTGCAAAACTGGCCCTATAAAGTGTTAAGTTTTTGCTAATTACCATGTGCAACTGTTGTGGAGATGACTGGAGATGCTAGCAGTTAGCTTTATCTATGCTAACAGATGACAGCTTTCTTCAAGTATTAAAACCTACTTTTGCAAAACCAAATCTGCAAACATGCAGAAAATGCCCAGCTTACAATTTCTGGTTCCCAGAAAAGACGTTTCTAAGAACTAAGTTCTCTTTAGGTTATAAAAAAAAAAGAGCCTACAGAGAATTTTCTTATTTGGTTCCTAAAAGAAAAAAAACAACTGGGGACGTTCTGTGTTTGCTGGGTGTTTCTGATTGGCAAAAAAAAAAGAAAGAAAGAAAAGCGTGGGTCGCCCGCCTGTTCTTTTTCCTTGCTTTTTCCCGGAGACTGGTGTGATTTCTCCAGACACTTATTTCAGTGAGATCTGTCAGGTAGTTCCAGGCGTTTTGTGTGTCTTGTAAGTTTGCTTACAGCACCTTTAAATCAAGAACTTTTTAATCTCCAAAGAACCATATCGCTAACTCAAAGATGCTGTACTGTGACAAATATCTAAAAATTATTAAATCAAGATAGATTTTCTTGATAAGCACAAAGTTTTTAAGTCTTGTTTTCTATAAAAAATAAATTAGTTTATGCTTAAAACTGGCAATTTTATTCACACTATTTAAAGGGGTCATATGATGCTAATTTAAAAGTTAATCAGTTCTTCATCGGGTGTAATAGAGTAGGTTAACATGCTTTAATGTTCAAAAAACATGATTTTTTACATGTAGTGTACATTATTGTAGCTCCTCTATTTGTGTGTTTACAAATGCTTTGGAAGTGTTACTGACCAGACGCACACTCGAGGTGTTCGGCCAATCACAACGCACTTACTCAGCTGGCCAATCAGAGCACTCTTGGCTTTTCAGAAGGCGGGGCTTTGTAGAAATCACTGCGTTTCAGACAGACTGGGAATAGAGGTGCTGCAATAATGTGAAAAATAGTGTTTTGTTAAAAACAATAAAGTACATTAATATGTTCTATTACACCCAAAAATTAAATGAATGATCTTTTGAATAGCATCTTATGACCCCTTTAAGAATATTCAGACATTTTACTGAAAAAAAGCCAAAGATGTTGGTTTAAAAATCAGTTAATAATAAATTAGTTAATGCATTAACTAACATGAACTAGTTAATCTTTGTTAATGTTAGTTAATAGAAATCCAGCTGTTCATTGTTTGTTCATGTTAGCTCACAGTGGATTAACTAATGTTAACAAATACAACCTTTGATTTTAATAACGTATTAGTAAATGTTGGAATTAACATTAACTGAGATTAATAAATGCTGAAGAAGTGTTGTTCATTCTCAGTTCATGTAAACTAATGAAACCTTATTGTGTAAAGAGTTACCAAATAATTTTTTGCAGAGAAGAGAAGGTTTCTCTGCCGAACTGAAGTGTCCTAATAATCATTCTGCTGGTGTGTATGTAAATGTGTCGTCAGCCCCGTGCGGAGGCCACTTCACGGCTCCGGTGGGACTGGTTCTGTCCCCGGGGTGGCCCGGATACTACAAAGATTCCCTGAGCTGCGAGTGGGTCATCGAGGCCGAGGCGGGACGCTCCATCAAGATCAGCTTTGACAGGTCTGTCGGATCGCTCTGAGAATACACACACACTGAGGCATCAGCTTTATCCTCCAACACAAATCACATCAGCGCATATCACGCCTACAGAAGCATCATATTCATATTTCTTTATCCGTGTCCTTTGGGTGTGAGTTTTATAAAGTCTCGGTCTGCTGTAAGAGGCTAGTTAATAAAGTGTAATGTCAAAGGTAATTGAAGCATAAGCCTGAGCTGAATGCGGTAAAGTTCACATTCATCCATCCATCCATCCATCTCAGTTCATCCATCCATCATTCTTCCATCCATCCATCCATCCATCCATCCATCCATCTCAGTTCATCCATCCATCATTCTTCCGTCCGTCCATCCATCCATAGAATAGAAACACACTAACGCTGTGTGCTAACTTCACGCAACGCGCAATAAAAGGTTCTTCTCCATGTTAATCAGAGTGTTTGTCCTAACCAGCCGCGACACGTGACAATTCTGTTTTAGAAACGTTTTTTTTATTTTTCTGCGACGTCGCGCTGGAATAACAAACACAAAGTGTGGCGATGATAATCTCAGGTGCTGTTTATGTGCTTTATTTAATGTTAAAAGCATGTAATGTGACTCTGAATATCATTTAGTGCTCCAGCTTTGTAGCTGTAAAAGCAACAGTGGATAATTCACCTCAGATCTTGAAATTAAACAAATGGAAACAAGAACGTTCAAACTGTGAACAAACAAGTGTATTATTTGACAAAGATTGCTTTAGTAACTCAGTAGCCTATGTATTTTTAATGGCTAAATGGTGTAATATTTGTGAATTTGATTATGTTGCTACTTAACCATTTTCTTTCGTGTGCCGTCAAGATTACTCTCTGGTGCCGCGAGACTCCGCCCACACGCTGTTCTGATTGGCTGACTCCGCCCACACGCTGTTCTGATTGGCTGGCTCCGCCCACACACTGTTCAGATTGGCTGACTCCACCCACCCACTGTTCTGTTTGGCTGACTCCGCCCACACGCTGTTCTGATTAGCTGACTCCGCCCACACGCTGTTCTGATTAGCTGACTCCGCACACACGCTGTTCTGATTAGCTGTGGGTTTTGATTGATTTTGACGCATCTTGCAGTCGCGTCGTGTCTAGTGTGGACAGACAAATTATTTGTCGCTGGAATCTTATCGCAGCGCGTCTGGTTAGCACACGGTGTAAGGCATCAGCTCTCTGCGACGACAAATCACATCAGCGCATTTCACGCTTACAGAGTGTTTGGGTGTGAGTTTTATAAAGTCTCGGTCTGCTGTAAGAGTCTAGTTAATAAAGTGTAATGTCAAAGGTAATTGAATCGTAAGCCTGAGCTGAATGCGGGAAAGTTCACATGTTTCCGGATAGTGTTTGTCATGGCGCTCAGGCCGAGAGCGGCTCAACATTAGCGTCTGGATAAATGATGGCACAGTGCTACATCCACAGCTTGATCCATAGGCAGCCGTGAAAGGGAAATGGAATTAATCTGTATCTTGTTACGAATGGTTGACTTTATATTTCATTTGCACTGCAATGCTTCCCTTGAGTAGCGCATTGAAATAGCATATCAGATCTGGAGTTTGATAGGACTGACTCCCGGGAGCGAACGCCTCGAGATCAGGAGCACAAAACACTGGATTGTGTTTCTCCGGCTCTTCTTCTTTTTTTCTTTCTTTCTTCTGTAAAATATGAAAGGAGATCTTATGATAAATGTGCTGGCTGCTGCTCTTTTCTATCAAATTACTTACTAAATAAGAAGACTTGATGATGTCATCCGTCTATCTATCCACCATCATAAATTTGGTTGTGAGCTTGCAGAGAGACTCCGCCCACACACTCTTCTGATTGGCTGTGGTTTGTGATTGATTTGGTTGTGAGTGCAGTGAGCTTGCAGAGAGACTCCGCCCACACACTCTTCTGATTGGCTGTGGTTTGTGATTGATTTGGTTGTGAGTGCAGTGAGCTTGCAGATAGACTCCACCCACATACTGTTCTGATTGGCTGTGGTTTGTGATTGATTTGGTTGTGAGTTCAGTGAGCTTGCAGAGAGACTCCGCCCACACTCTCTTCTGATTGGCTGTGGTTTGTGATTGATTTGGTTGTGAGTGCAGTGAGCTTGCAGAGAGACTCCGCCCACACTCTCTTCTGATTGGCTGTAGTTTGTGATTGATTTGGTTGTGAGTGCAGTGAGCTTGCAGATAGACTCCACCCACATACTCTTCTGATTGGCTGTGGTTTGTGATTGATTTGGTTGTGAGTGCAGTGAGCTTGCAGATAGACTCCACCCACATACTCTTCTGATTGGCTGTGGTTTGTGATTGATTTGGTTGTGAGTTCAGTGAGCTTGCAGAGAGACTCCACCCACACTCTCTTCTGATTGGCTGTGGTTTGTGATTGATTTGGTCTCCATCCATCCTTTCATCTGTCTGTCTATCCTTCAATCCATCCATCCCATCATCTATTTTTTTGCTCCATTTGTCAGGCAATAATAACATGATTTCATAAGAAGACTGACTATCTTCAGAAGAATAACTTACATGATTATTTTAGGCAATTTTATTGATTCATTTTGTTTTCATTGTAATGAATGTCATTTTGCGGAAGACCGAAAGAATACCGGTTCGGAACAACACGAGGACGCATAAATGACTGCATTTGCATTATTAGCTCAACCATTCCATGAAATCAAGCTCACGGCAGCAGATCTGTGTGTACTCACACACATCACAAAGCGGTTTGATCCCCTCAGTAAACAGTGTGAACACCGGCTTCTCATTAACAGAGGCGGTCGACGAGCAACAGTTGGTCAGCCGTGGGTAATGAGCTGTTTGTGTTTGTGTGTCTGGATAGAAACACATTTCAACGTGTCATTTTTAAATCTCCTTTCTTTGATCTGTTTTATTTCCGGCAGGTTCCAGACAGAACTCAATTATGACTTTCTGGAGGTTCACGACGGGCCTAATCTCCTCTCGCCCCTTATCGCCTCTCTAAATGGCACCCAAGTCCCTCAGTTCCTGTTCAGCAGCGGAAACTTCCTGTATCTTCTCTTCACCACCGATAACAGTCGCTCTAACAGTGGCTTTAAGCTCTTTTATGAAAGTGAGTCGGCCGTCTTTATAAACCCTGTGCCTTTTGCCTGAGAAATGATATTTCCACCTGAATCGTATCTGTTTCTGCACACAAGCAAACAGCTTGAGGATTTCTCTTTGTAGTATTCTGTCTCACTCTCTCCATTTCTTTCCCTTTTTTTGCGATTTAGTGTGCTTTATTGATTTGACAAAAACTGCTTTCATATGTCCAGACCGTTTGCAGCATTGCTGCTTACAACCATAAATGCTATAAAATAAAACAAAAATAGTTTTTATTCAATTTCATATTGCTGCCTGAGTAAACAAGTATTATTAACAAATAAAGTAATGATAAATACAGTTATCAATGCAATGTATTGCAATAATTTAATTTAATTTAATTTAATTAATTTTTTTTATTTAATTACATTTTTTTATTTAATTTAATTTAATTTAATTTAATTTAAACAATAAAATAAAAATAAATTCAAGGTAAGTTTACATTGCTTTTTTTAGATGTTTACCTTTAAAGCACAATACAATTATTATTTTTTACTTAATTTTATATTGCTACTGGAGTAAACTAGTATTACTAACAAATACAGTAATAATAAATACAATTATCAATGCAATCCAATAAAATAAAATGCAATCAAATGCAATGCAATGCAATAAAGTTAAATTAAATTAAATTAAATTAAATTAAATTAAATTAAATTAAATTAAATTAAATTAAATTAAATTAAATTAAATTAAATTAATTGTAGGTAAGTTTACATTGTTTATGTTATTTTTGAAACTGTATGTTTACCTTAATGCACAATACAAATTTTATTTACTGTGATGTCATTTATTTTAAACACAATTATCAGTGCAATGCATTCCAATAAAATAAAAATAAAAATTTATTTTAGTAAGTTTGCATTGTTTTTTTCTGAAACCATAAACATTTACCTTTAATTAACAATAAAATAAAATGATCAAATATTGACTTTATTAACTATTATTAAAAATATCTCTTTAACTATTATTTTAACTTTAAATGATGTCAAATAATCTCTCGTTGTCATTCTCTCTGCTTCAGGCGTCACTCTGGACACTCATTCATGTCTGGATCCCGGTGTTCCGGTAAACGGGATCCGTTACGGCCAGGACTTGGCCATCGGCTCAGTGGTGTGGTTTGGCTGTGAGCCCGGATACAGACTGAGCCACGAGGACCAGTTAGTGTGTGAGAAGAACCACTGGTGGAGCCACCCTCTGCCCACATGTGACGGTGAGCTGGCCTCTCCATCAGACCAGTAAAAAACATTCAACTATTGTAGCGTTTTAATTAAAGCCTCATTGTACGAGCCTGTATAATAATTCTCTTCACATTTAATTCAGACTGCAAATCTCATCAAAAAACTATTTCTCTCACAGCAGGAAATACCGTCAGATCTAAATAAAAACCATTTCTGTTGAAACTGGTTGTTCATGTGACAATATGTAGTTAAAGTTTCATTCAGAACATTTAGAATGTATGTTGGCAAAAAATTATATTGTTTTTGTTTAGTTTATGCATGTATAAATTAATAATAAATACATATCAATGCAATGCAATACAATTTTTTTAATAAAATAAAAATCAAGTTTTACATTGTTTACATTATGTTTTTGAAACTGTATGTTTACATTAATGCACAATAAAATGTCATTTGAATTTTTATACTTAATTTTATAGTGCTGCCAGAGTAAACGAGGATTATTAAAAAAATAAACACAATTATCAGTGCATAAGTGCAATGCATTTCAATAAAATAAAATAATTTTAGTAAGTTTGCATTGTTTTTTTCAGAAACTGTACATTTACCTTTAATGCACAAAAAAAAATAATATATATATATATATATATATACATGTATATAATAAAATATATAAACAATAAAATAAAATAAATAAAATAAGTTTAGGTAAGTTTTCCTTGAGTTTTTTTCTGAAACTGTACATTTACCTTTAATGCACAATAAAAAAACAAAAACATTTTTTTTACTTAATTTTATATTGGTACTGGAATAAACAAGGATTATTAACAAAAAATAAAATAAAAACAATTATCAATGCAATAAATAAAATGCAATAAAATAAAAAATATGTTGGCAAAAAATGATATTGTTTTTGTTTAGTTTATACATGAGGTGCCTATTATTGTCTATTGTGTCAAAAGAATGATTACATTACATTCCCATCCATATACATTATTTATAGAGTCGAAGTGTTACGGAATGTTCTGTTCTTAAAAAGTCTGTGACTAAGTTCTCAAAGTTTTGTATTTTTCATGAGCAGCTTTGGCACTATGAGAACTGACAAGCGTCAGTTAATGATCAGCTAAAATGTTAATTATGAACCAGAAGAACCCCTTGAAATTGTTTCGTTTGCTGACTAGCGCTCAGGACTCAAGACATAGTTCACGTTCAGCATGAAACTGATACTCTAATACTCGAATAATTTATTGAAATTAAGTGTTACCGTCCATTCTGTTGACTTTAACCTTCGGGTAAAATGTTCTTATTTCCAAAATAGCACTCATCACATGTCTGGCCCATTTGGCATATTAAATGTTAATGAATCCATGTCATTCTGAATGAACTGAATGTGGAGGAAATATTTTGGGTACTTCACAATGCCAGAGGGAAGAAAGAAAGAAAGAGATTTAGGCAGATGTTGAGCCCGAGGCGCTAGACTCTTTCATCGTCTCACAGGGAGTGACGCTGACATTCATTATCATTAAAGGTGAAGTCGCTGAGGAAATATGCATTCATTCCTTGAATTATGAAGTTGCATGAAAGGCCTTTAGTTAAGAAAACGCTACGTTATAAGGTTAAGGGTAACTTTAGTGAAACACGCGGTGCAAGAATAAACCTAGGGGCCACTTAAGAAACTTTAAAGGGACATATCATAAAAATCTGACTTCTTCCGTGTGTCAGTGCTGTAATCAGTGCTTCTACCAACACAGAAAACGTGAAAAGTGAAACCCAGTAACTGTGTTCTGGTGAGGCTTTCTCTGCAAGCATGTTATAAAATAAGCCGATCAGATTTGGCTCTCCTTCTGACGTATGAAGAGGATCTTATTATAATATTACCGGCCCTTAATCTGCACGTTTACACACACCAGCGACAACAGAGACCAGTTCTAACGCAATGATGAAGATCCAGCAAAGCCTGAAACTGTTCTGTGGTTGAGCACAGACGAGCACTGAACACTATTGACCAGAACATGTCACCGCTGTCTTATAAAGACCTCAGGAACTGTGGACACTTGTGGAGAAGTTCAACATGATGATGAGATGATCAATGTAACTCCACAACAACTACACAAATGTCTCCACTAACATTCAGAAACTCTTCCTGAGTCTCTCCGTAAGGCTGCACTCGCTACTGGTTATTCTGGGATTCTGGATGAGTGAGATTGGCCTGTTTTGTTACTGCCGGAGTTTCTGAAGCTCGTGTAAAGACTCCGCCCTCTTCTGAACGGAGGCGGAGCTAAAGCTCATTCGCATTTAAAGGGACACACACACAAACGGCGTGTTTTTGCTCACACCCAAAAAGAGGCAAATTTGACAAGCTTATAATAAATTATCTGGGGGGAATTATGAACTGAAATTTCACAGATACATTCTGGGGACACCAGAGAATTATATTACATCTTGTGAAAAGGGGCATAATATGTCACCTTTAAGGCTGTTGTTAAGCATTTTCCCTTAATGACTTGAGAGTTCGCTTATGCATTGCAACAAAGCCCTTAACAACCATTTAGCCCTGAAAAAAGGGGCCGAAACAGGTCGTCTGCTTAACTCAAGCACGATGGATGATTTTATGTTAATCGAGGAGGAGGAAGTACCGATGTGCATTTTTAGCGATAAGCCTGTGGAAAGTTTGACGTGAAACTAAAATTGAATGAACGCCAACGTTTTCATCACTTCCTCTCTGCGCTTGAAGTAATTATCCCATGCCAAGCTTTCATCTGCAAGAGTGACTGATTATAGCGGATGGCTTGGGTGTTTTTCCCCTGGTTTTTTTTTTTTTTTAAAGAGCAGCTTTTTTTTTTTGTCTATGGTCCAGTGTGGTTTCAACTCCTGCATTTTGTTTGCAGAGAGGCTCCACCCACACTCTCCTCTGATTGGCTGTGGTTTGTGATTGATTTGGTTGCGAGTGCAGTGAGCTTGCAGAGAGACTCCGCCCACACTCTCTTCTGATTGGCTGTGGTTTGTGATTGATTTGGTTGCGAGTGCAGTGCTCTTTAGAGTTCTCAACGGGCCTGAAAATAACAACCCGACCCGACCCGGCCCGTGGCTTTTAAAGCCCGGACCCGATGTAACCCGACACATTAACATGAATTATCTGCCCGAACCCGGCCCGCGGCCCGACGCCGCATCGGAATTTTTTTTTCTCATACACGTATTATCATGACCAGCAGACGGAAATTCAAATCAACCTTTAATGTTCACGCCTTTTAACAATACAAACAACTGAAACAATAAACTTTAAATATATAAATAGGCTGTAGTAGCGACGGTGAATTCACCTGAGGCAAGTTTACTTTTCACCAACTCCATCTTCTTCTCCAGGCTAAAGGCGTGCACGCAGCGGCGTCAGGTCTGCCCCCGCCCCTCTCCGTGATGCGCTTGCACGCAGCAGCCAGACTTTCTTTACGGTGAACAGCAGCGATGATTAATAAATGTTTTTTTTTTTTTCACTGACTGGAAAAGATTAAGCCCGAGGTCCGACCCGACCCGAGTCATTTGATTATATTTTCGACCCGAACCCGCGGGTCCTGTCGGGTTTGTCGGGCCGACCCGACCCGTTGAGAACTCTAGTGCTCTTGTAGAGAGACTCCGCCCACACTCTCTTCTGATTGGCTGTAGTTTGTGATTGATTTTGTCGCGTGTCTGGTGTGGACACAAATTGCTTGACTCTGTAATTGCATCGTGTCGGGTAAGGACACAGTGTAAGAGTATGTGTATTGGAATGCAAGCACAATGTTTGCAAATGTGAGCTCAGTTTTAAAATGATTTTCTGTTCCATCTCATGTTGTTTTCTTTTGCTGTTACTAGTTTTTACAGTCGAGTCTTAGCATGAGACTGAAATGTTATTTCTTTGGTTTGACCATTACTCAAGATCTATATTTGCCCCAATCAATAGCTTAAGCCCTGCCGAGATAATGCCACCAGCCTATCGCAGCTTTCGCTTTCTTCAGACACTTTGAGTCGCTCTTCAATTGACAGATTGTGTTCAGAAGAAACACAATTAGAAATGAGCCATGAGCTTCAGATTCCCTGATTGCACATATACATCATCAAGAGTGTGTCCAGTGCATGCACAGTTCTGCAATTTCGCTTCAACATTCTTTGTTAGCACAACATATAGCAGATGGTTTTGTTAATGTTTTAAAATGTGTCCAAAATCACTCTTTTATTCGGACACAAATCTGAAATATTCAATAGAATAGAATGTGAAGAACATGAAGTACTTTTTAACGTTTCATTATTTATGCATCATTTATGCATTTGGCAGACGCTTTTGTCCCAAGTAAAATGATTTTTTCATTCATCTGCACACAAATTTTATATAAATTTATGTCAAATTTGATGAGCCAGGTTACAAAAAGAGCCAGCCATTACGAAAACAAACCAGAATACATTTTTGGAAATCATTTTTAAAACCATTCTAACATCAATTGTCGTATTCAGTTCAGTGTGACAATTCTGAACACAAATTCCTGTTCAAATTGCTTAATTGTGCAAGCTGTTAGTAAGTTTTAAACTTAAAGTTGCCCTATTATGCTATTTTAAAGGTTCATAATGTTATTTTGGAGTCTCCTACAACAGGTTTACATGCATCCAAGTCAAAAAACACTTTAATTTTCTCATAACATACATCGCAGCATCACCTCATTTCTTGAAGAGTCTGAAACGGTTCGTTCGAAGATTCAGTCTCTCTAAACTCCGCCTCTCTGAGAGCTGCTCTGCTCTGATTGGTCAGAAACCAAACGCTCATTATCATATCTGAATCTCAGCTCTTTATCACAGTGATACGAGCAATAACGATGGTGTGGGTTTTACCGTATCAATCTCATCACAGTGGATTTGCTTTGTCAGCAGAAAACAGCGTCTTCTCGACACGAACAACACGAACCAAACTTCTCCAGTCTCAGATACACTACAGTGTTTGAGGGCGGGGCTAAGAGACGCTGTTCAGCCAATCAAGATCAGAGGCTGGCATTATGCAAATTAGTTACACTGTAACAGGAAGTGAGACTGGAATTACTGACTCGTTTCAGCAGTTCAGAATCAATTCTTTCTTTTAGAAGACAATAACTTTATTTGTCGTGCACTTTGCACTTTCATGGACACAGTAAAGTGATCGTGACCTTTCCTGGAGACAACGGCAGGTGGAAAGTAGCTCAAAGTAGGGGGATTTCTGGTTACTCTCATTAACCTTTCAGTGGTATTTTTACTCGCAGTGAAGGTTAGTGAATTCCCTGAGCTGAACTCTGAAGAAAACTGGAAGTGATGCGAGAACAGCTGCAGTTGAGCTTCCTGAAGTTTCAGATCTTCTTTTCAAGGTTTCTCATGTCTTCCCACAGCACTGTGTGGAGGTGATGTTCGCGGTCCTGAGGGCATCATCCTCTCTCCCGGCTTTCCCGAACTCTATCCCAACTCATTAAACTGCACCTGGACTCTGGAGGTCAGCCATGGCAAAGGTACGTTCCCGGGAGATTCCTTCAGGAGAAGATGAGAGCTCGTTTTTGATATATATATATATATATATATATATATATATATATATATATATATATATATATATGTGTGTGTGTGTGTGTGTGTGTGTGTGTGTGTGTAAATATATTTGTGTCTCTACATGAAAAAAACAAAACAAAAACACTTTAGATAATCCTAGATAAACATCTGATAGTAGAATTTCCATTGGTAATATATATATATATATATATATTTTAAAGAAGTCTCTTCTGCTCACCAAGGCTGCATTTATTTGATCAAAAATACACTAAAAATTGTGAAATATTATTCCAATGTAAATCAGCTGTTCTCTATGTGAATATATAGTAAAAGTGTAATTTATTCCTGTGATCAAAGCTGAATTTTCAGCATCATTACATCATTACATATATATTTTTGTAACATTATACACTTTTGATTAAATCAATGCATCCTTGCATTAATACATTTATTTATAGATTAATTTTATATAAAAAAAATAAAAAATCGTACACTTAAAGCTTGTTTCCTCAAAGACTCCAAGAGTAATGAGCTATGATGTCCCGATGGAGAAGTTATATTGATAATCTCGTCCTGATCTGCTGTTCAGGTGTGCAGTTCATGTTCCATGCGTTTCACCTGGAGGATCATCATGATTATCTGCTCCTGACGGAGAACGGCAGCTTTGCTCGACCTCTCGCTCGTCTCACCGGATCCCAGAGACCAACGCCGGTCAATGCCGGGCTCTACGGGGACTTCAAGGCCCAGCTCCGCTTCATCTCGGACTTCTCCATTTCATTCCAGGGGTTCAACATCTCGTTCTCAGGTTAAAACAATTTCCAGATATCTATCTATCTATCTATCTATCTATCTATCTATCTATCTATCTATCTATCTATCTATCTATCTATCTATCTATCTATCTATCTATCTATCTATCTATCTATCTATCTATCTATCTATCTATCTATCTATCTATCTATCTGTCTGTCTGTCTGTCTGTCTGTCTGTCTGTCTGTCTGTCTGTCTGTCTATCTATCTGTCTGTCTGTCTGTCTGTCTGTCTATCTGTCATATATCTGTCTGTCTGTCTGTCTGTCTGTCTATCTGTCATATGTCTGTCTGTCTGTCTGTCTGTCTGTCTGTCTGTCTGTCTGTCTGTCTATCTATCTATCTATCTGTCTGTCTGTCTGTCTGTCTATCTGTCATATGTCTGTCTGTCTGTCTGTCTGTCTGTCATATGTCTGTCTGTCTGTCTGTCTGTCTGTCTATCTATCTATCTATCTATGTGTCTGTCTGTCTATCTGTCTATCTATGTATCTGTCTGTCTATCTATCTGTCTATCTGTCTATCTATGTGTCTGTCTGTCTATCTGTCTATCTGTCTGTCTGTCTGTCTGTCTATCTATCTATCTATCTATCTATCTGTCTGTCTGTCTGTCTGTCTGTCTGTCTGTCTGTCTGTCTGTCTGTCTGTCTGTCTGTCTGTCTGTCCGTCCATCCATCCATCTAAATTAAAATAACACTGAGTTTTATAGTTCATAAAATGTTATGTAGTTTATATAATTACATACTTTATCCAAAAATGATAATTTTGCACATTTGTTGTCATTCCAAACCCATATGCTGTTATGTAAAGAATTTAAATTTAAATACATCTTTTTTATTCATCTAAGCTCCAAAAAGAGCCAAACATTATCAACAGTGCTAAAAAAACAAACATTTGCAGAGATTTGTCATGTTTGGCTGCAGTATTTCTCTAAGGTCAGCGTGATTCAGGACGCAGTACACTCAAGGTTTCTGTAAATTGAAGCATTCAGTTAATTCAATTAAATTCAGTGTACGAATTGAGCCAGCCATTCTGAGCAAATAATGCATTTTCCATTATTAAACAAACTGTCATAATCAGTCAAGTGTGACATTTTACATGAACATTGGGTTACAAAAACGTCTGTGCAAATTGTTCGTAAAAGCATTTTTACCTAAACTGTAAAATAATGAACCGTTTCTTCCCTAAAAATGGCAAACGTTTTACCCATAATAATATCACAAACAGTTCATGTAAGAATGGTTTGTTTCCGTGACCATCCATTACTAGCAGATCTAATAGTGAGTCTTAAATCCGGGGATATTGATATCGAAGGTTATTCTAGGACAAGAGCCGTTATCGTTATCAGCGCCTACAAGCCTTTTCTATGAAAAGTCATAGCAGCAATTAGATATAGATGGCGCTTGGTACAGTGATAAAGGCAATCAATTGGCAACAGCTTGAGCTTCGTCTCAGTGGCTTATTGAAAGTCTGAGACGTATCAGTGTTTCCGGCAGTCCTTTCGTCAGACTTTAGCAGAGACTTTTTTACTGCTAGCTGATATTAGACGTGGCTTTGGGCGGCGTTTGTCATCAGTCACAGATTCCCACCGGCCACTGCCGACTAATGGAATTAGCTGATCCACCAAAAGTGGAAAAGAAACCGATTTGACAACTAAATATGAGTTTATTTGGTAGGGGGGAAAAAGTCAAGAAGCCAGCAGCATTTTAAAGCAGTTCCAGTTTCCAGGAATAACCGGCTTTAACCCTTGTACTTCCACAACAATTTAGCTGTTTTGATCATTTTGCCTGTGTTAAAGGCACAATATGTACGATTTTTGGATTAGAATATCCAAACAATAGTATATGTTTGTGGTTAAAATGTTTAAATCCAGAGAAATCCGCTATTTTAACCAGTGTAATGGCCGTGTTTTTGCGTCACCTCTCAGTGATGTCATATGGATCTCTGAGCTGGTGCGAGTGAGTGGAGGCGGGACTAATTTGCATATTCATAGAACCAAGTATACTAAATGAGGTTGAAGCTATTTTAAGGCATGAAGAACTTTTTTTAAAGGATAAAACATTTAAATATGTCATTTTGGTGTCATACCGCAGTAACTAAACCAAAAAAACAAATAAAACTAAAGTAAAATGTTTCCAGATTTGTCATGTTTGGCTGCACTATTTTTCTCTCTCAGTTCAGATTCGGTTTGTTCGAGGACGAGCCGTTCTGATGGAAAGCCAAGCTGTGAAGAGCCCACAGGGTTTGGCTCATGTTTACTGAGCCATCATAAACATTAATGAAGGACCAGAGTTATGAATACCCATACAATTATCCACAGGCCAAGTTCCCGTATTAGCCTAATATAAATTCCCTGATGAAAACTGTGGTTGACCTTTACTGAATACTGAATATTGATGGGATTGACAGAAGCAGACATGCATAATGCAAAAAAATACCAGGCGTGAAACTGCTGACAAAAGCTTTCCACCATTAGCATTTTAGCATTGAAAGTGCAGAGACGAGACCTGATATCTGTACGTAATACGAAATCTGTTTTTCTATACAATTTCAGAGTGGCAAGGTGCACGCGCTCATATGTTGAACGCAAATAGATTTGAATATGGAGATATGAGAGCAAACAAAGCGACTGATGTTGTTTTGCTGTCGAGCATCAAACTCATCTGAACTCAGAGAAGCGCAGCTGCGGTTCAAGGCCAACCATCATTTACACGTGGAAATGATTTACACTGCCCCTAATTGATTGTTTGAGTGTTTGCAGATAACTCAGGGTAAATGTTCAGTCTCCGTTTACTCTAAGAATCATGATGTGATATTAAACGAGACATTGGATGAATATCAAGGCCATGCTAAAGCCACAAAGTCCCTCCAGCGGGAGTTCTTCTCTATATCAGAGTCAGTGTTTCTGAACTCCTGAAACACCTCCATTGAGTTTCTTCCGGGAACGAACATGTAGCGATAAGAAACAGTAATAGCACCTACCGTTTACATGAATTATGTCAAATCCTTCATCCTGTATTACAATATTTAGCACCGTTTTTTAGCTCACAGTGAAGTTCAGCCTGTCTAACGTAATGAGGCCAACGGAGAAAGTTTTCTGCTAAACTTTTTGCCTGCTGTTGTTGTTCAGAATATGATCTGGAGCCGTGCGAGGACCCTGGCGTGCCGGTGTTTGGCAGGCACAGCGGCGGCAGCTTCGGCATCGGCGCCAGCGTGGCGTTCTCGTGTGAGCCAGGCTATCGTCTGCAGGGCGCTGGAGAGATCGCGTGTCTGGGCGGCGGGCGGCGTGTGTGGAGTGCACCTCTGCCAAGGTGTGTGGGTACGTGCCGCTCTCATTCGCTTCCACGTCCAGAGGTTCACTGGTCTTCATGGTTGCTTTCCAGTTCAATGGCGTTCTGAATGAGGTCTCTTTGAAAGCACATACCTATAGACTAAACACGTAATATGCATATGCACGCCGTCACCGTTTTTGAAGTTTACACTGTGATGATTATGTTTGCGTTCTCGAGCTGCAAACACTGCTGTCGTGCAAATGAACGGCCAGGACACATTAAGAGTTTCTGTTTTCTGTGAGAACGGTGTGTGTTAGTGGCCCATAAGTTAATAACTAATGATCTTTACAACGGAAGTGAATCAATCAAAACTAACTTTAGCTGGACAATAACTTTAATCTAGATCTGCTGTAAAGCCTAAACACTCTCTGTTACTGTAATCTCCTGTTGTCACTGTAAAGCTGCTGTGAAACAATATATATATTGTTAAAAGCACTATAAAAATGAAGGTGGCTTGACTTGAATGGAATTCTAGTGTACTACTCACAGCATTCTGCACTACTACTTATTATACAATGACAAAAATATGGTGTAGGATTTACCTCACAAATAATTACAAAGAAACAGCAAAGTGAAATTATGATATGGAAAGACTTGTTACACGTTACTTCGATAGTTCACTTCAGACATTCTACTAACTGTAAGTAACTTTGCACCTACATGTCAACTAGCTCTCATTAGAGTATTAGTCGACTGTAGGTTAGAGTTCGGGGTAAAGTGGGCCATCGGAATGAAGTGTTGCCTATATTTATTTACAACTTTGAAAAAAAAAAAAAATTCCAGGGTACTTATAGACTATAAACTTGCTTGTTGTTTCTACCATAGTGCACTTGAAAAATGTAGTGTGGAAGATATTTTCTCTCAGAAATGGCCAGTAAATGTCACAATTAATTGTAGGGCAAGCAACACATTGAAAGACTGAAATAGTATTTTCTTGTAATGTACAATGTTTGTTTTGTTATTATTATTTACAACTTTGTAAAAACTAGATATATTTTTTACAGTGTACCTATATACTAGTTACTAAGGTAGTGCATCGAATTTTGTTTTTAATTTGTTATTAATTCTAAAGACAAGGCAAGTAACAAATTGAATTAAACATGAAATTTTGAAGTAGTCAAACTTTACACCTTTTCAAGTATTCTTTAAGTATGCAGTATTCAATAAGCATTTCAAATTATATTGTCCTAATTGTTATCACATGCAAATATGTTTCAAGTGTAATTCAGTGATTGGCATCTAGTTACGGAATTTTTTTTTTTTTTGTTGCATTTTTTTAATCCAATTTTGATGGTCAATTTCTGACCTTTTCGGAGTCTAATAAAATTAAACGATTCAAGGAACATCGTATTATTTTCTTTTTCATTTGATTGCACTGTAAATGGACGAGCGCATTGCATCGTGCGATACAAGACTGACTCGAATGCAACCAATGAGTGACAAAATATGTTGTTCAAGATATATTGCATGTTTTGATGGTATATGTTCTCTTTCTATATACCTCGCTTTCTGTTTACTTCCCCAAATTGACACTTTTCACATGTTGCTGTTCCACTGTGTCACTACGGGTCCCATTGTCCACAGCTGAATGCGGCTCAACCGTTTCCAAGAACTCCGGCGTCCTGTTGTCCCCAAACTATCCCCGCAATTACGAGAACAACCACGAGTGCATCTACAACATTCAAGTACAGGCGGGGAAAGGAATCAACATCTCAGCGAACAGCTTTCATCTGGCTCAAGGTGATGTTCTCAAGGTAAATACTCATTCAGAGCCTGCACAAGCTTCAACACATGTTCTTTTGATACTGAAAAGTAATCATAAAGTGCTATTTTGGGTATTGTAATGACTCCTCTGGCCTCCTTTCCCAGGTATATGACGGTCCGGACAGCAGCGCAGAGCTTCTGGGAAGTTTCTCGGGCTCCTCTATGTTGGGTCAGTCGTTGACCAGCACGTCCAATCACCTGTGGCTCGAGTTTTACTCTGATCAAGACGACACGGCAGAGGGATTTAAGCTGGTTTACACCAGTAAGCTTCCTCTTCCTCTTCCTCACACTCTTCCTCTCTTCCTCTTTCTCTCTTCCTCTTCCTCTCTTCCTCTTCCTCTTCCTCATACTCTTACTCATACTCATACTCATACTCATACTCTTCCTCATACTCTTCCTCTTCCTCTCTTCCTCTCTTCCTCTCTTACTCATACTCTTACTCTTCCTCTTCCTCTCTTCCTCTTCCTCTTCCTCTTCCTCTTACTCTTACTCATACTCATACTCTTCCTCTTCCTCTCTTCCTCTCTTACTCATACTCTTACTCTTACTCTTCCTCTCTTCCTCTTCCTCTTCCTCTCTTCCTCTAACTCATACTCTTACTCATACTCATACTTTTACTCATACTCTTCCTCATACTCTTCCTCTTACTCATACTCATACTCTTCCTCACTTACTCTTCCTCTCTTCCTCTCTTCCTCATACTCTTCCTCATACTCTTCCCCTTCCTCTTCCTCATACTCTTCCTCACTTACTCTTACTCTTCCTCTCTTCCTCTTACTCATACTCATACTCTTACTAATACTCTTACTCTCTTACTCATACTCATACTCATACTCTTCCTCTTCCTCTCTTACTCTTACTCTTCCTCATACTCTTCCTCTTCCTCTCTTCCCCATCCTCTTCCTCTCTTCCTCTTCCTCATACTCTTCCTCTCTTCCTCTCTTACTCATACTCTTCCTCATACTCTTCCCCTTCCTCTTCCTCATACTCTTCCTCACTTACTCTTCCTCTTCCTCTCTTCCTCTAACTCATACTCTTACTCTTACTCATACTCATACTCTTCCTCATACTCTTCCTCTCTTCCTCTCTTACTCATACTCTTACTCTTCCTCTTCCTCTCTTCCTCTTCCTCTTACTCTCTTCCTCTAACTCATACTCTTACTCATACTCATACTTTTACTCATACTCTTCCTCATACTCTTCCTCTCTTCCTCTCTTACTCATACTCTTCCTCATACTCTTCCCCTTCCTCTTCCTCATACTCTTCCTCACTTACTCTTACTCTTCCTCTCTTCCTCTTACTCATACTCTTACTCTTACTCTTACTCATACTCATACTCTTCCTCATACTCTTCCTCTTCCTCTCTTACTCATACTCTTACTCTTCCTCTCTTCCTCTTCCTCTTCCTCTCTTCCTCTAATTCATACTCTTACTCATACTCATACTTTTACTCATACTCTTCCTCATACTCTTCCTCTCTTACTCATACTCTTCCTCATACTCTTCCTCTTCCTCTTCCTCTTACTCTCTTCCTCTAACTCATACTCTTACTCATACTTTTACTCATACTCTTCCTCATACTCTTCCTCTTCCTCTTACTCATACTCTTACTCATACTCTTACTCATACTCTTCCTCTCTTACTCATACTCTTACTCTTCCTCTCTTACTCTTCCTCTTCCTCATACTCTTCCTCTTCCTCTCTTCCCCATACTCTTCCTCTTCCTCTCTTCCTCTTCCTCATACTCTTCCGCTTCCTCTCTTCCTCTCTTACTCATACTCTTCCTCATACTCTTCCCCTTCCTCTTCCTCTTCCTCACTTACTCTTACTCTTCCTCTCTTCCTCTTCCTCATACTCTTACTCATACTCATACTCATACTCTTACTCTTCCTCTCTTCCCCATACTCTTCCTCTTCCTCTCTTCCTCTTCCTCATACTCTTCCGCTTCCTCTCTTCCTCTCTTACTCATACTCTTCCTCATACTCTTCCCCTTCCTCTTCCTCTTCCTCTTCCTCACTTACTCTTACTCTTCCTCTCTTCCTCTTCCTCTTCCTCATACTCTTACTCATACTCATACTCATACTCTTACTCTTACTCTTACTCTTCCTCTCTTACTCATACTCTTACTCTTCCTCTCTTCCTCATACTCTTCCTCTTCCTCATACTCTTCCTCACTTACTCTTACTCTTCCTCTCTTCCTCTTACTCATACTCTTACTCATACTCATACTCATACTCTTACTCTTCCTCTCTTACTCATACTCATACTCTTCCTCTTCCTCTTCCTCTTCCTCTTCCTCTTCCTCTCTTACTCTTACTCTATCTAACCTGCCAAAAAACGATTTATTCATTGTTATCCACATTATATTTCATCTATAAAAGCATTGTGAACTTTTCTAAATGTACGTTTGGTCAGAGAGTCTCTGCATGACTGGCAGATTAATGTGCTGAATTTCTCTCCGTTACGGTAGGAAATGAAATAAAATTGAATGTGGAGGATCTTAACTGTGACGAGATGATTGACAGGGCAGTTTAAACGCTGACAGGAACACGTAACTAAGAGAAGAGCGTCCATTAAAGACGCAGTTATGAAGAAGTAGTTCGTCTGCTACACACTCAAAAGTATTTACTCATTCTTCACAAAAGCACTACACACTTTTAGGGCGTAGTACAAGTAGGCGAATGTGGATGCAGCATGCATCAGTGTGGCCTAAAACACTGTGTTCGTGGTCATGCAGTTTGAAATGTTGACTACGAACTCAGAGGTTTTTCAGCTTTCTCCATATTTATGATTCTTTGCAACAATCTCGATCCTTCACTCTTTGAATTCTTGCTCTCGGGAACAATAAAAGTCAACAACATAATGACTAAAAGTTTGCTAAGCAGTATTTCCTACTAAAGCAAGGTGGTATTTCACTCTGGTCATGCTTAGCCAATAAGAGCAAAGTGGGCGTGGCCTTGAGCACCGGTGTGCCCAGTGCATTATGGGTGTTGAAGTTTTCCTACCTATTTGGCCAGAAGGAAGACAACAGCCTTTTTCTCTGTTTTCTCTTGTCAGGTAGCACTGATTTCAGAAATGTTTTCACCTTTCTTCTGTACAGGCAGACAAGTTTTATTGAAAGCCTATTTTGCCAGCGGTGAAGTACATCTTTAATTCCACACTACGTGTAGAAACTCACACACACTAGAAGTTGCATGAAATGCATTGGCAGTTTTAGTCTGTCTCGAGTAGTCTTGGATTACGGAAAGCTTCTTGTTTTCCTACCCAAAACTGAATATGAAGTGAACCCGCATTCATGAAGCACAGACTTCTGAGTTCATTTGGGGTGTTCAAATTCTTGTGAGGAAAAACAAAAGTGAGAAACATATTTCTGATATTTCATATTTGATGCCTTGATGATAAATAAATTCATCCCTACCAAGGCTGCACATGACTGTACTTTTATCAGTAATTCCATCTGGATTTCACAAAATTGCAATTGCAAAGGCCTTTCTCACACATATTTACTGATTATTATATTAAATTATTATCGTTATAGTCCAAAACGAACACCAGCCAAGTGTCTAATATGAGCAAAATTGACTTTGGTGAGTGAATAAATTGTCACTGAATGTTCCTCATTTGCTGGCCACTGGAGCGACTGAAATCACATACAAACTGTCTGCAAAAGAAAAAAATCGAATGATGATGGATGCCGTTTTGCTGTATATGGGCAAAGAATATATATTTTAATAAATAATGCATAATACAGTTTAATGGGTAAGTGTGGTGTTGGACGCTTACGGATACGAATGAAATCTCCCGCTCCCTCTCAATCTATAAAACTACCTCTCACGAATATATTAGCTCAATTAATTTTAATTTCTGGATTAATATCTTCATTTCATTGTCAGCTTGAACTGTATGATTGTTCTCAGCACTCACTACACACACACACACACACACACCCCGTTTATTGCTTTTGTAATGAAAACCGTTGAATTAGCGGCATCATATGCATGGATTATTAGTGCGATGGAGACTCTTAATTTTCTTTGTTCGAAATTATAGGTCTGTCTTTTCTCATGAGAAGTTTGTAATTTGTCTTCCTCACAGTGCTGTATTATTTGATATAATAATCATGAAGCGGGATTATAGCTTGAGGTAAACGAGGTTAACGCAGTTGTTCTTCAGAGGCAGTCGCTCATACACTGACAGCTTTTACTCTGAGCGTCTCGTTCGTCAGACACTGAGAGTGTGTTCACTTACATCACATGCATCTGGATTTTGACCTCAGCTGTGCTGAAGAGAAGGGGAAACAGAGAGGGAACTATTAGAAAGAAACAGCTCTCCCAAAAAATGTAAAATAATAATAATAATTCTCATGGCATTTCCATATATTATATTATATTGTATTAAATTATGTTAGATTATTTTAGATTATATTAGATTGTTATATTATATTATATTATATTATATTATATTATATTATATTATATTATATTATATTATATTATATTGTTTTGTATTGTATTATTCAATAACAAGCAGCATCAAAATAATTTCAAATATTAAATATTATAGAACAGCTTATCTTTTAAACGAATAGTTCACCCAAAAAATCATTCTGCCATAATTTCGTATTTTATTGATTTATATATATATATATATACTTTTTTTTTTTTTTTTATAAATGACAAGCAGCATCAAAATAATTTCGAATATGAAATATTATAGAACAGGTTATTATATAAATTAATAGTTCACCGAAAAAAATATTCTCCCATAATTTGGTCTCATGATGCTATTTCACTTTATGTTATGTTATGTTACGTTACGTTATGGTACGTTATGTGTATTTCCAGTAACAAGCACTATCAAAGACTTTCACACATTCATTATTCTATAATGTTTTATAATATATAATGTGTAATATAAAATGTGAAATTGGACTAGTTTTAGGAATTGGCTGTTGCACTAATAATTAAGCATTTCATGAAGCATTTCCGGTATTTTACGCATTAAATATAAGGAAATATAAATGACATATTACATATTTTGATGCTGCTTGTTCCTGGGACTCGGGTGCCTCCCCCATCTATATAGCCCCACCCCCCATCTATATAGCCCCACCCCCCATCTATATAGCCCCGCCCCCATCTATATAGCCCTACCCCCATCTATATAGCCCCACCCCCCATCTATATAGCCCCGCCCCCATCTATATACACCCCCCCCATCTATATAGCCCCGCCCCATCTATATAACACCCCCCCATCTATATAGCCCCACCCCCAAACTCACGCCATTGGCCAAACAAGTGTTGTTTCTGACTATCATAAATCTGCAGTGTTCTTGTGTTCATGTACACACGTAGTCAAAAGTACTGTATCAATAACATGATATTTCCATGATTAACTCACACAAGTTTTCACACGCCCAGAGTTTAAAGCTGATTAAATCTGCTATATCCATAAACTCTCTAAACATCCTCTGTAATTTCTTCATCTAACGTGTTAATTAACAGACACAGTGTTGCTCGTGTTATTATCTCGCAGTATCATAAGGCTGTATGTTCACATAAATGTGAATATTATTATTATGGCTGTGGGTTTATTTCTTTGCATTATGGAAACTCAAAGTGAAGTTCATAACGTCGCTCCTCCGGGACGGTGTAAACGCCGGCGGCGCGGAGTGTGTGTCTTTCACCCACACCTATTTCAATGAATTAATTAACTGTATCATTCTCTCGTTAAGATCTGATTAGGATTAAACGGTCGGGCTGATATTATTGGTGCTCCTGTTCTCTGTAATAGAAGATGACACATTAAAAACACAGGAAATTGTGTTTGCTCGTAATTGTACATTTGCAGAAGATGAGTTTGGAAACCCGTGTGTGGATGTATGGGCTGAAGGATCTGGACGTCCCTTTTGATTTTGCACGTGATGATTTTTCTTCTGGATGAGAGCGACTTCATCCATGTTCCGACAGTGGGAAACCGTTGCCGAAAAGTGCATTAATATTTCATGCTTTTGAAATGAAATGCTGCTGCTTTATTCTGAACTCAACAACACACACTGCTCTTACACACCGCTTCAACTCTCAGTCCTGTTAATGATTTAAAACACACACTTCACACTTTCATTTATTTAGGTCTGTTTTTCTCCTCAGACCATCAACACTTCCACACACACACACACACACACACACACACACACACACACACACACACACACACACACACACACACACACACACACACACACACACACTGTGTGTTTCAAGGCCTTTTAAACTATAATGAGAGCGATAACAATGACTATATTAGTGTCCACAATAGCGTCTAATATCGCTGTATTTATTAGAGTTATTGTTATTGTCCTCGATCTCATTAAAGCAGGATGGATTCTAATTGGCTGTCAGTGTTTTTATAATAAAAGTCATTCTGAGAGTGAATCCGTCGAGATCGTTTCTCCGTGTCGTTATCGCTATAGTTGTGCTGTGAATTATTTAATATTCAGAATAATTTTTAGATATTTTTTTATATCTGGGCCTTATTGGGCCTTTATGCTTGCAGTTTGTATCCTAAATACAATTAAAATAAAATTATATCAAATGAAATATATAATTTAACTTATATATATATATACACACACACACACACATACACAATATATTTAACATTTCTTAAATACTCAATGAAATATTAAACCAAGTTTTATATATATATATAAGTTGGTTTAATATCAGGCTGTTAAAGAAGCGTCTCCTGATGTTCCTCTCTCTCTCGCCCTCTCTCTTCTCCTCCAGGTTTTGAGCTTTCTCATTGTGACGAACCCGGTGTTCCTCAGTTTGGATCTAAAGCGAGTGACCAAGGCCACTTCTCCGGCAGTGTGGTCACGTACCGGTGCGATCCGGGATACGGTCTCCATGGCAACCGCGTGTTGAGATGCATGACGGGCGAGAGACGGGCCTGGGACCATCCGCTCCCCTCCTGCATAGGTAACACACACACACACACACACACACACACACACACACACACACACAGGGCCTGGGACCATCCGCTCCCCTCCTGCATAGGTAACACACACACACACACACACACACACACACACACACACACACACACATACATCACACACACACAGGGCCACACACACACACACACACACACACACACACACACACACACACACAGAGCCTGGGACCATACGCTCCCCTCTTGCATAGGTAGCACACACACATACACACACATACACATCACACACACACACACACACATACATCACACACACACAGGGCCACACACACACACACACACACACACACACACACACAGAGCCTGGGACCATACGCTCCCCTCTTGCATAGGTAGCACACACACATACACACACATACACATCACACACACACACACAGGGCCACACACACACACACACACACACACACACACACTGCAACCCTTCACAGACATCCACTGGGTCCTGAATAGCATGTTATATCATTTCTGCATATTAAAAAGCGATGCATTTGCTTTCACAGTCTCTATTTATAAGCAGTTTACTGTATATACAGTTCATTATTCAGCGAGCAGAGCGCTAGTGTTTTACTCCACACACAGCCGTGTGCATCCTTAATCCTGAGGATTTATCCTTACATGGATTCCTCTTAATTGGTCTTGCAGCTGAGTGTGTGCGTGTGTGTGCGTGTGTGTGTTTGTTGTGAATAATTGATGTACGGCAGAGTGCCTGTCACGCGTCTCAGTGTGTGTGTGTGTGTGTGTGTGTGTGTGTTTACAGGCTGATTTCAGTGTTACACGTCTCACCTAATTAAACTTTGCTCCCGATGCATGAGTGTGAGGGTGTGTGTGATTGTTGTGTTTGTTCACCTTGTATGTGTGTATCATGTAAACACACGACTGAAGATGAATGTTAGTTTTCTGATGGTAAACACTGTCTTTTAATACCAGTGTAATGTACAGAGATTACTGTAAGTAAACCGTGCTTATACTTTATAATAAGGCTCAATTTATTAGCATGAGCATTTATTAATCTAGGGTAATGTTAGTTTAAAATTATACTTTTCATTTGTTAATTCACATTTTTTTTCACAATACCTTAAAATTATGTCACACACATTAATATTAATGTATTATATAGAAATTAACAGTTGCATTAGTGTGTGTGTGTGTGTGTGTGTGTGTGTGTGTGTGTGTGTGTGTTTGTGATAGAATTTTTTTTAAATTTTTAGATAATTAGATTTATAATAATATTTATTAATATAAATAAAATATAATTTTAATATAATACACTAATACTTAATATAATATAATTAGTATTTATTCATATATATACACTCACCTAAAGAATTATTAGGAACACCTGTTCAATTTCTCATTAATGCAATTATCTAATCAACCAATCACATGGCAGTTGCTTCAATGCATTTAGGGGTGTGGTCCTGGTCAAGACAATCTCCTGAACTCCAAACTGAATGTCAGAATGGGAAAGAAAGGTGATTTAAGCAATTTTGAGCGTGGCATGGTTGTTGGTGCCAGACGGGCCGGTCCGAGTATTTCACAATCTGCTCAGTTACTGGGATTTTCACGCACAACCATTTCTAGGGTTTACAAAGAATGGTGTGAAAAGGGAAAAACATCCAGTATGCGGCAGTCCTGTGGGCGAAAATGCCTTGTTGATGCTAGAGGTCAGAGGAGAATGGGCCGACTGATTCAAGCTGATAGAAGAGCAACTTTGACTGAAATAACCACTCGTTACAACCGAGGTATGCAGCAAAGCATTTGTGAAGCCACAACATGCACAACCTTGAGGCGGATGGGCTACAACAGCAGAAGACCCCACCGGGTACCACTCATCTCCACTACAAATAGGAAAAAGAGGCTACAATTTGCACGAGCTCACCAAAATTGGACAGTTGAAGACTGGAACAATGTTGCCTGGTCTGATGAGTCTCGATTTCTGTTGAGACATTCAGATTGTAGAGTCAGAATTTGGCGTAAACAAAATGAGAACATGGATCCATCATGCCTTGTTACCACTGTGCAGGCTGGTGGTGGTGGTGTAATGGTGTGGGGGGATGTTTTCTTGGCACACTTTAGGCCCCTTAGTGCCAATTGGGCATCGTTTAAATGCCACGGCCTACCTGAGCATTGTTTCTGACCATGTCCATCCCTTTATGACCACCATGTACCCATCCTCTGATGGCTACTTCCAGCAGGATAATGCACCATGTCACAAAGCTCGAATCATTTCAAATTGATTTCTTGAACATGACAATGAGTTCACTGTACTAAAATGGCCCCCACAGTCACCAGATCTCAACCCAATAGAGCATCTTTGGGATGTGGTGGAACGGGAGCTTCGTGCCCTGGATGTGCATCCCACAAATCTCCATCAACTGCAAGATTCTATCCTATCAATATGGGCCAACATTTCTAAAGAATGCTTTCAGCACCTTGTTGAATCAATGCCACGTAGAACTAAGGCAGTTCTGAAGGCGAAAGGGGGTCAAACACAGTATTAGTATGGTGTTCCTAATAATCCTTTAGGTGAGTGTATACTGTATATATATATATATATATATATATATATATATATTAATAAATAATGAAGAGAAAGAAAGAAAAATATGTTTTTATGATAAAATATTTATATGAAATATTTAATATATATTTCTGTTTCAAATTGTGTTTAATTATGAATATTTAATATTTAAAAAAAAATGTAATAAAAAAGAAATATATATACTGTATAGTTTTTATTTTTCAATAATATTATAATTTTAATTATTATTATTTTAATTGTTACACATAGTAATTCCAGAGCTGTAGCAAGTAATTCAAATAATGTGAAGAGAACATTTTTAAATTAGGAGTATCCATGAATTATGCACCAGAAAATAAATGGGTTGCATTTTTTATTTCTTCTTGACTGTGAACATATGCAGATCATCCTGGTGTGTTTCCTTTGGCCGGCTGAGAACTACGTTTAGATGAGATGTTTCCTGGGTGTGTTTGTGTTTTACCCGTTCATGCTTTCATTTCTCAATGCAAATCAGAGATTGCTCAAATCCTGAGTTTAATGTATAAAAAGAGCTTATACTGTTGGATAATATTGTATTCACGTATAGCCTTGAGATTCACACAGGAAATGCTCATGGGGAAAATGTTTTTTTGAGTACATACTCATTTGGAGAGTGAATATTCATAATTAGCACGCTGAAAAGACCAGCATATGTTGTGTTTTGGACGCTGGTTTGCTGTTCTCCAGAACGGGATGTTGTCCAGAATTGGATTCGCAGCAGCTGCTTAATTATAGACAACTGAGACGCTCAAACTTCTTAACCTGCAAATCACTCTGAATTACTAGATTGACAGTTTATGCATGCGCTAGTTTAGCAGCAAGACATTCACAGCATTTTATTCTTGTATAAATTCTTAATTATCCTACATGCTGTTTTTTATGACCCCAAATTAATTGAGAGCACATGGATTATTTATACTTTTAAAAATTAATTTGCCGCACTTCATGACCATTTGAACTGCGAAAAGGTCAAACCAGTTATAACACCTAAAACATGCATATGAAGTTTCTTTAAAAAAAAAACATATAATAATCATCTTGGAATTTAAACAATAATCAAACTGTTTTTATATATATTTTTATACAGTGTAAACAGAGTGAACCAGATCATACCAGCACACGTTTGCCTGGAATATATGCCAATCGTCTGGTTTCTTCTTCCTTTTCCAATCAGTCACTTAAAAAGTAAAAAATGGATCTATTATGCGCTTTTGCAAAGACTTGGTTTAGTTTTTGAGCTCTACTAGAGCAGGTTTGCATGCATTATTTCCCCATATTCTGCATTGTTGCGGCTCCTCTCTTCAGAGTCTGTCAGTAACGCTCTGGAGTGTTTCCCGTATAACGCTGTAACTCGCTGCTTCACTACTGTACGATCATCGCTGAAGAAATCAACTATAGTCACGACTGTTTCCCGAAACCGTCACAAAGTGGTCGTTCAACCGCGTTGGTTAATGATGTCACGCAGGTTATGGAGTAATAACTACTGGTAATGAATCTGTTTGAGATCGAATTAACGCTAGATGTTTCTCTATAAATTACAGACATGCGTCTGAGGACTATTTCTAATTTTTCTCAGTTATTTTGCTTTATTTCCAGATTCAATCATAGACTCGTTCTTACGCACTAGAGCTCGTTCACACATGCGCACTCTTCAGAAACTACGCTTTAAATCTCTTGACAAACTAAAAGACGTAAATGACATTTGTATGTATTCTATATAAAAGACACAGATTGCACTGAATGTCCGCTTGATTATTTTACTCAAGATAATGATTTATTGAGTCCACATGTCATGCAAACTAGAAACTCTTCTTCTAACCACAGGAGATCTGTCACTCAAACACACAACTCTGCGATGCTGTTTGAGAATGTTCGTTGGAACGATGGTTTCGGGAAACACCGACTCGTTGAACTGCTGATAACGACGGACCATAGTTGCTAACGATGCTTTCGGGAAACACACCCCTGTTTAGTTCCTGTCTCTATGAAGCCCCTCCTTCTTAAAGCACACTGTGCTCTGATTGGTCGGCTGGATCAGTGTGTTGTGATTGGTCGAGTGCTTCGAGTGTGTGTGGGAAATGTCCCGCCCCTTTCCATAACCGCCAGTTTAACACACTACTAACTAACTCAACCAGGCCCCGCCCCTTTATTCTGCGTATTAATTATTATAATGAGGAATATTGTGACGTGGAAGAAACTCAAGACTACACTGGAGGCGTTTCAGGAGTTCAGGAACACTGACTCTGATATAGAGAGACTTTGCAGAGCTTTTTAATGCTCAAACATCAGCATTACACACTAAAGAGAGATGGAAAAAGCACAATAGGTCATCTTTATCTTTAATCTCCTGCTTTTGTATCAGCGACGTAGATCGCAATGTTTTCAGAACACAGTCTCAGTCTCAGAACGCTCAGGTAAACTATAAAGAAGTTTCACATTAGTTGATCGGTCTCGTAGAGTCATCAATATTTATGGTGGACCAGCGTATTCTTGGCTTTTGTATGATGAAATTGATGAACAATAGAGCAGTCAGAGTGAAGTAGCCGGTCTCTCTGTAGACTGAGCGCTAGAAGCTTCGCCTCGGGGATCCACTCGCTCTTATGACAGCGCCTTGGGAGTTTCAACTTCAAAATGGTGCACATCGAGGCTGTGCTAAATATTTCATGCAAAAGCTAGCTGATAAATGTCTCTCTTTATACAGTTATTTCCCCTCTTCACAAAGCAGATCACGTGCAATTATAAAATGTAACATAAAATATTAATTCGTTTTTCAAGTTGACCGTCCAGATCACTCTCCGTTATTACTGCACTAGCCTGTGTTAACAAAAAAAAAGTACATTTATGTGATTTTTACTCTTTATCATGTGATAAACATCCATTAAATGTGTGATTAGTTTGCTGCTCGTTAATTCCAAAATGACTGTAAGAATAATGGCTGTTTTCGGACTGTTTAACCCACTGGGACAAACACACAGTCCTGCGCTAACATCATTGGTTGATTCAAACAAAGTGTTTCTGTACGCTCAAACAAACAGAGCGATGTTTTGAGATTGCCACAGAATGACTGTGTTCACAACTTTCAGGGGAATCAGTGTCTCTGCTTATTAAACTCAAACAAAACCTTTAAAGTCCCCGTGTAGTCAATCATTTTATCCCTTAAAACGCACGAAAATGACATATTTAAAAAAAAGATTCCTTGAAAAACAATTCTTCATGCCTTAAAACATCTTGACTGTAACTCGACACCCTTGCCTCATTTAGTATTCGCGGTTCTATGAATATGCAAATGAGCCCCGCCTCCACTCACTCGCTCAGAAACACCAGCGATTTCAAAGCGTGTGTTTGAGACTGTCTTTGGTTCACTGCAGTTTTAAGGAGGAAGTACTCAGCAATGGTGTCGACTTATGAACTTACACATGCTTTGTCTTAAAGCGTATTAAAAACACCACATAGACACATAAACAACATTAAAAGCCACAAATCCACACACACTCCAGCTCTAAAGTGGCCAGAAGATATCAGACATGATAATCTCCAGGGGCCGGCTTTCTTCTCCTGCAGTGTTTGTCTTGTCCGTCTCTGTGTTCGTTACCATTGTAATGACAGTAGTTTCTCTGTCGTAAGGGAACCTGTTCGCTCATGAGTTCAGCGTTTGCTGTAATGCGACACAGAAACAAGCGCTTTAATGAGCGATAGAGTGCAGATATTGAGGCCCGCTGTAATGAATATGATAATACTTCCTTTATTTTTGTGATATATGCAGTGGTCCTCTGCTTCTCATGCAAGACCGAACTCATAAATAATGTGGACAGAGTTTTAACATTAATTAATGGCATGCACAAGGAACGCAGTTAAAAGCAAGCGTCTCTTGCATGCATAATTACAGCCCATTGTTGCATGTCCTCGTCGGGATGATGAGGGGGTGTCGGATCCAGAAACACAGTCTCCACAGAACTCATCATTAATGGCAGGGAGAATGCATCTCGTCTTGGTCGTGGGTGGGAGCTGACAGCGCAATAACTTCTGCTTTTGATCTATTGTAGCGGAGTGTGGGGGAAGTTTTAAAGGTGAATCATCTGGACGCATACTCTCTCCTGGATACCCTTTTCCATACGACAACAACCTGCGCTGCACGTGGAGCATCGAGGTGGACCCCGGCAACACCGTCAGGTGACCGCTTGTTAATTAGAAGGAAACGCAGATCGTTAAAGGGATAGTTCACCCCAACATTTTAATTAGCCTATGATTTACTCACTCACAAGCCATCATGCACTGCAAAAAAAATACTTTTCTTACTTAGTATTTTTGTCTTGTTTCCAGTCCAAATATCTTAACATTCTTAAATCAAGATGCATTTCCTAGATGAGTAAAATGCCAAAGAAAAGAAATTACGTCTTGTTTTCTGGGAAAATAAATTAAAATGAAGTGAGTTGTTGCTTAAAAAAAAGCGCAATTATCTGCCATTAGAGTAAGAAAAATAATCTTAATTCAAACAGAAACAATGGTAGATAATTTTGCTTGTTTTAAGCAAAACTCACTTAATTTTAATTTATTTACCTAGAAACAAGACATAATATCTTATGGTCTTTTACTACTTTAATAAATGCATATTTATTCAAGATTTTTTTGATATTTGGACTGGAAACAGTGAGAAAAGCATTTTTTTTTTGCAGTGTAGGTGTATATGACATTCTTCTTTCAGACGAATACCAATGTGCACACTAATAATATACATTTAAATTGTTATTATGATTTGTATGCACACAGAACACTACAAATAATGTAAATATGTAATATAAAACCACCACCACTAATAATATTAATAATTGCATTGATCCAAAATAAGGCCAACAGACAGAGCTCCTTATAGTTGTTTTTCATCCAAATAATTAAAAAGTAATTCCACACTGTAAAAAGAATATAGATATTTTCATGATTTCATTTTTTCTTTTGTCAAATCAAATCAATAATTTATGTGGTTCAGATAACATAATATTTTGAGTTTCTGTTGATTAAACCATTCTCCTTTATTGTGTTAACTCAACATTGTAAGGCAATCATGTTACTTTAAGTTAAACCAGCAAATACAAATTGGAGTGTTGTGTGTCCAGATTGTGTGTGTCCCCTTCAAATCTGATTTGATGGATTAAAAGCTATAACATTTTATGATAAATTCAAAGACACACAAAACATTTGGCACATGTTGGGATTGATGTAGGTTTGGGTATCGATTGAATTTTGAAGTTTCAATTCTAATGTGGTAAAAAGCTGAACACCATGACCGTAAATCATCAGCCTAAAGGACACGTCTAAACTTTTGCCTACGGTTTGAACAGTGTCACAGCAAAAATAACTAGCCTAACTATAAAAATCCAAACGCTATTAAAAACAAGTAAACAGTCAGAACAAATAAATGTGTTAGCAATAGCACACATTAATAAAACTGAACAAATATACAAATTGCATGTTTATAATATATAAAATAACACTTAAAATATAGATTAATATTTATTAAACTCAGTCAAGATCAGTGAGTGATGTTCTATTTGTATTTAGTTGTTTGATTGACATTAATGACACAGATGGCATCAGGTTTATTAGGCTGCTGTCACTTTAAGAGATAATGCATGGATCTAATATACTGATACACTATCTGATTTATGCATACGCTCTCTTAAGACAAAACCGACTGTGTTTATGAGCATAATCCATGAAATACAAGAACGAGAACTCAATTCGGTGTTCGCGTGCTGTCTGAGAGGTGGCTTTCTGTGCGCGTGAACACAGGAACAGATGAGCAGAATCCAAATGTTCGATTCTTAATCCTATTATTAAGTCACGGGCATAGTGATGGGAAAAACAAAGCTTTCATCGCAAAATGATTCACTGTTTCGAAGCGCTCACGACGCCACACGCTGGCGCCCCCTGCTGGTCAGAACAGTGTACATGCAGCGAAAACCGAACATGCATAAATCACCTTTACAAAGCAATTGCAAATGTTTTATTGAAGGTGTAATCAAGTACCGTAAATGCAATCAATAAATCATCCAATACCATTAAATATGAAGTGTCTTTATAATATGTGATTTTTTTGTTGTTGTTGTTCTGTTCGTTTTATGGATAGCTTGGTTAATCAGACCATTAAATGCAACTCTTTTATGAACAAATGTATAAAATTGAACTGAAATCATGCAGGTAAAAATCCTATGCAGTTCATGAGATCGCCCCCTAGCGGCGAATCATTGGAACTACGAATCATGAAAATCACAAAATTGTGAAAAATGTGAACGAACCCTTGTTTACTGAAATCACGTGACTTTGGCAATTTGATACACACTTCAAATCACAGGTTCAAAACAAATGATTCGCAGATATCTCAAATCTTTACGAAGCGTGTTTCGAAAGCGCTAGAGCCCGTTATTAGAGGACAGGAGCGAGTCAAGCTTATTAACGTAAAACAGATTACATTGACCTGACCTGAAGTGAAGTATATCTACCGATGTAAATGTCATTTTATTTCCTCATGATTGAGGTCTTTGACCTTTGTTTATGGCGCTGCGTTAGTCTTTACTGGATGAGGGTCACGCTTGCGGAGGAAACACATTATTAATAAGTCTGCTTTTATGATTGGTATCACTTTACAGTAAGGCCCAATTTACAAACAGAAGTATTATTCATTGTATTCATTCTATTCATTATTCAAGTCTTTTTATAGTCTTTTCAGTTCAGTTTGATAAATTTGTACACATTTAAAGACACATTTGTTGGTCTGATTAACCAAGCTCTCCGTAAAACAAACAGAACAAGCCTTACCATTTAATCAAATATCACATATTATAAAGACACTTCATATTAAATGGTATTAGATGATTTATTAATTGCATTTACAGTACTTGATTTATCTTATTATTTACTTGATTAGATTGCGTTAAGTGTTTTTGCGCACATGAGAGTTTGAGTGTGAATCAGAGGCTTTAATGTGAGTGTGTTTCCAGTCTGCAGTTCCTGGCGTTCGACACGGAGGCGTCTCACGATATCCTGAAGGTTTGGGACGGACACCCGGAGAACGAGATGGCTCTGAAAGAAGTGAGTGGATCTCTGTTGCCCGACGGCATCCACAGCACTCTCAACATCGTCACCGTCCAGTTCGAGACCGACTTCTACATCAGCAAATCTGGATTCGCCATCGACTTCTCAAGTAAGACCAGTTTCTCACTCCAGAGCTGACAGTGGGTGCGAAACATCTTTATTAAGGGTGGATGACTATAGTTTCTCATCATGTTCTGAGATAAAGTCATTTTACTGTATATAAAAAAAATAACGGTGCATATCATGATTATAGTAGTTTGTGCTTTTAATCATTTCAAAGCCTTCATATTTCTTCAGAACTTAAACTTTGACCTATTTTATACTGTATGAACATAAATGTTGTTTTCATGAGGTGCATATTAATAAATATTTATATTTATAAGTATTTGAAAAGTTTGGGGTCTGTAAGATGTTTCTTTTTTTCTGCTCACCAAGGCTGTATTTATCTGATCAAAAATACAGTAAAAATGGCTAAATATTATTCCAATGTAAATCATCTGTTCTCTCTGTGAATATACAGTAAAGTGTAATTTATTCCTGTGATCAAAGCTGAATGTTCAGCATCATTACTCCAGTCTTCAGTGTCACATGATCCTTCATGATGATTTGATGCTCAAGAAACATTTATGATTATTATCAGTGTTGAAAACAGTTCATATTTGCATGGAAGCCGTGACAGATTTACTTTTTCAGGATTCTTTGATGAATAGAAAGTTTGAGCGTTTATTTGAAATCGACATCATACGTGTCTTTTACTGTCACTTTTGTTCCCAAACTTCTGAATGTAATTGCCTGAAGAGAATAATGGCTCCTCTGTTTGAGGAAAGAAAAAGCCATTTCGAGGTGAATGCATAAAAAGCGCATCCATTAGCAAGCGATTGTTCAGTTCTGCTCCGACGTTTTCCCGTTCCACGGCAGCATTAGCTGGTGTTCTGCTTAGCCGGAGCCCCCGGTGAGACATTGTGCTCGCGTCCGAGGCCAATGCGGCCTCTTTTCCGAGCGGGAAACGGTCCCTCCTGCTGAGATTTCCCAGTAAGTGAAAAGTGAGCACAGCTGGTCACCGCTCCCGTTTCTGCAGGTTCGGTGGCGACGGCGTGCCGGGATCCGGGAACGCCGATGAACGGGAGTCGCAGCGGAGACGGGAAAGAGCCGGGAGACGCCGTGACCTTCGCGTGTGATCCGGGATACGACCTGCAAGGAGAACCCAGGATCACCTGCATCCAGGTGGACAACAGGTTCTTCTGGCAGCCCAGTCCTCCCACCTGCATCGGTGAGGTTTACTCGAACACCAGCTCCTCATTTCACACCTGTCAGCTCCAGAATAACCAGAAGAAATGACTCTTTATAATGATAAATCTGTCTGAGGGAAGTTTCTGATCGCGTGCCCAGTCAGCGCTTGCTCTTCTGGGTTATTGGAAACTGGGGTAAAGAATCATGACTTCCCGTGATAAATGCTTCTGGGTTACTACATTTATTTTGTGGACCTATTTTCTTAAGTTTGAGTCACATTTAGACGTTTTAAAGGTCAATCCGGTTTAAAGCCAGAGCTGGAGCTTAACAACAGTTTATCCTATCAGCTTTGCTCATGAATATTAATGATGTGATTTGCATATTATTTTTTTTGGTTACACTTTATTTTTAAGGTGTCATTGTTACAGTGCAATTATATATTTAAGTACTGAGTAATATTAATCAACTACAGTCCAACCAAAACATGTTCTTTGAGGGAAGTTTGTGATCGTGTGCCCAGTCAGCGCTTTCTCTTCTGGGTTAATGGAAACTGGGGGGAAAACTTCCCGACTTCCCGTGATAAATGCTTCTGGGATACTACATATATTTTGTGGACCTATTTTCTTAAGTTTGAGTCACATTTAGACGTTTTAAAGGTCAATCCGGTTTAAAGCCAGAGCTGGAGCTTAAGAACAGTTTATCCTATCAACTTTGCTCATGAATATTAATGATGTGATTTGCATTTTTTTTGGTTACACTTTATTTCAAGGTGTCATTGTTACAGTGTAATTATATATTTAAGTACTGAGTAATATTAATCAACTACATGTACTTACTATAGGGCTATAGGATTAGGATTTGGTTGAGGGTTAGTTGCATGTAATTATGCATAATTTACTGTTATTACTATGGTAAGTAAATGTAACATATGCAACAAGGACACTGTGAAATAAAGTGTTACCCTTTTTTTTATGACTTTCACTGAATGATATATCAGCCAACCCTGTAAACCCGAATAAGTTGGCAAAACTCAAAAAAACGTAAGGCAATCAGTTGCCTCAAATTTTTTAAGTTAAGAAATTCAAAGTTTAATTAAGTAAGCAGAACTGGCAGATTTTTATTTTGTACTCATACATTTTAATAGTTCTTAACTTGAAATGTTTGAGTACACTGATTCATACATTTAACTTAAAACTTTCATGTAATCTCACTGTGAACACTTTTATTAGTATGAGTGTAGCTAGCCTTAACAAGCTAGTTTGCTAACACACTAATGCAAACAATAGTATGTAATGCAGTAGCACTTGCTGTATGAGTGCAGCATTATAAAGCTTTTATTTGCTCTCAAACTAAGCTCATGCACCACTGATGGCAACTCTCCTAAACCCAACATTAACAGAAATTCTTCTAAATTAGCATAACAAAACATTAATCACTGCTAAATCTCCCACTTAACATTAATCTTGCAACAAAAAAAAACAACATTATATGTGTCATCCGCAAAGCATGCTGGGAAATAGAAATCCCAGCCGTTTCAGTTAAACTTAAGTTCGTCTAAATTAAAATAATTAATTTAATAAAACTCAAAACAATGAAACAGTTCAGTTTACTTAGAATATATCAGTTCTGTGAACTTGAAAGAAAAAGAAAGTGCTAAATACTCATAAAAGGTAATTTGACTGAACTAATTAGTTTAGTTAAGTTTGTCCCACTCAAACCAATGAATTATTTTGAGCGTTAGGGTTTAGTGAGATTTATTGAGATAAACGTGCATGCTGTAGGCAGGGGGAACAAAGACTGAACTTTATTAACGCTGCTCCTATAATCTGTGTTTTCCAGCTCCGTGTGGCGGGAACATCACAGGCTCGTCCGGATTCATCCTGTCTCCTAACTTCCCCCACCCGTACCCACACAGCAAAGACTGTGATTGGTTCATCACGGTCCACCCTGATTACGTCATCTCCTTGGCTTTTATCAGGTAAGATCTTAGCTAATTAAATGACATTATGAAAACTGTATGAAAATGTACAATAAATCAGAAGAAATGTAATTACTCTACAGTTTATTCTACAGTATAAAACTCTAGCTTTTCTGTTTTAATATACTTTAAAGTGTAATTTATTCCTGTGATCAAAGCTGAATGTTCAGCATCATTACTCCAGTCTTCAGTGTCACATGATCCTTCACAAATCACTCTAATATGAGGATTTATTATCAATGTTGGACTTTTTTTTTTATAACCTGTGATACTTTTTTCAGGATTCTTTGATGAATAAAAAGTAAAAAAAAAAAAAAAGAACAGCATGTATTTAAATTATACATATTTTGCAACAATATACACTATTGTTCAGAAGTTTGGGGTCAGTGTTTCTTTTCTTTTTTCTTTTTTTTTTCTTTTGAAAGAAATTAATCCTTTTATTCTGCAAGGAATGTGTTAACTTGATAAAAAAAAGTGATAGTAAAGACATGTATTGTTAGAAAATATATCTGTTTTAAATAAATGCTGTTCTTTTTTTAACTTTTTACTCATCAAAGAATCCTGAAAAAAGTATCCAAAAAAATATTAAGCAGCAAAACTTAATATTAATAAATATTAAACTTAATAAAAAAAAAAAAGATAATAAACTAGTGCTGGGCAACGATTAATCGCATCTAAAATAAAAGTTTGTGTTTACATAATATATGTGTGTGTGTACTGTGTATAATTATTTTGTATATAGAAATACACACACACATGCATGTATAATTTTAAGAAAAATGTGTAAAAAAAATATATATATATATATATATATTTTAACAGTATATACATGCAAATATTTCTTAAATATATACATGCATGTGTGTGTATTTATATGTACAAAATAATTATACACAGAACACACACATATATTATCTAAACACAAACTTTTATTTTAGATGCGATTAATCGTTGCCCAGCACTAATAATAAATCATCATATTAGAATGAAGGATCATGTGACACTGAAGACTGGAGTAATGATGCTGAAAATTCTTTAATAACATGAATAAATTATATCTGAAAGTATATTAAAACAGAAAACCATTATTTTAAATTGTAATAAAATATCACAATATTACTGTTTTTTTCTGTATTTTTGATCAGATTAACGCAGCCTTGATGAGCAGAAGAGACTCAATGTTTCCAAACTTTTGACCAGTACTCTAAACATTACTTTATATATTGATTGCACAACTCATAATCTTAAGTTTTATCTTATTTATTGAAATTGCAAGTTTTCTCCCCCAAGAATCTCATCCTTTTAATAAGACTTTTATATATTCATTATAATCTGAAGATGGATACGCCACATAGACATTTTTGACTTTGCCCCACAAAAAATATCAAACTGAATTTTTGAACAGGTTCATCATAGAGGAGATGTATTCAAGTCATTGTCAGTGTGATTTGCATTTTTAATGCATCTTTGAATAAATTATTACATCCCAAACATATAAAATCCGTGTCACATCGCTGACCCATAACTGCTTTGCATCTTCGGCTGTGAATTGGAGTATGGTGTTGATATCAGACTGAGATCAAGGCACCAAAGGCCCAATTAATTTCAAATTAACATATGACTTGTAATTGTGTTTTTATCAGCATGGTAATTGGGAAAAGATTTCTCAAGATAGATGAGATGACTCACAGTGACATTATTACAGTATTAACAAAACCGTCTCAAATTAATGGCGTATTGTTGGTGCAGTTTTGGGAGAGTAAACAAATCTTCATAATGACATGAATATGAGCGTCTGCTGTCATTGCGGTCCTCAATGTGAAGTGCAGCGTTTCCCAAAGCATCGCTCTGCCGTTCGTGAGCATTTTCCACCCACATCATAATATCCCCCACCTGAAACATACAGAAAAGGCTCTTGAAAACATGTTCTGCCTCTGATGACCCACAAGGTCTTTTAGGAAGATCACTCCGTGAAAGCTTGTGGTGTTGTCAACAAGCACTTGATAAATGTTCATGTTTTCAATAGGATGCTGCTTGTTTTCTCTTTCCTGTTTTACACACTCGATGAGCATTTCGCATTTCCGCAGCGAGATTTAAAGGGCTAGTTCATGCAAAAAAAAAAAAAAGAAAGTACTGTCATTATTTGCTCAATCTCGTGTCATTTTAAACTCGTATGCTGCTATTTCTTCTGTGGTACACAAAGGGAAAAAACTACCCTTCACACAGATGTGATTCATTCGTGACATTGATAAAGCTACAAAATGTACATCAAAGGGACATATCATAAAAATCTGACTTCTTCCGTGTGTCAGTGCTGTAATCGGTGCTTCTACCAACACAGAAAACGTGAAAAGTGAAACCCAGTAACTGTGTTCTGGTGAGGCCTTCTCTGCAAGCATGTTATAAAATAAGCAGATCAGATTTGTCTCTCCTTCTGACGTATGAAGAGGATCTTATTATAATATTACCGGCCCTTAATCTGCACGTTTACACACACCAGCGCCAACAGAGACCAGTTCTAACGCAATGATGAAGATCCAGCAAAGCCTGAAACTGTTCTGTGGTTGAGCACAGACGAGCACTGAACACTATTGACCAGAACATGTCACCGCTGTCTTATAAACACCTCAGGAACTGTGGACACTTGTGGAGAAGTTCAACATGATGATGAGATGATCAATGTAACTCCACAACAACTACACAAATGTCTCCACTAACATTCAGAAACTCTTCCTGAGTCTCTCCGTAAGGCTGCACTCGCTACTGGTTATTCTGGGATTCTGGATGAGTGAGATTGGCCTGTTTTGTTATTGCCGGAGTTTCTGAAGCTCGTGTAAAGACTCCGCCCTCTTCTGAACGGAGGCGGAGCTAAAGCTCATTCGCATTTAAAGGGACACACACAAAAACGGCGTGTTTTTGCTCACACCCAAAAAAAGGGCAAATTTGACAAGCTGTAATAAAAGATCTGGGGGAATTATGAGTTGAAATTTCAGACACTTTTTGATGAAACCATAGATTTATATTACATCTTGTAAAAAGAGGCATAATATGTCACCTTTAAAACACCATATCAAAGTGGTTCATTTGACTTATGTATTACTTCTCATATACAGTAGTCTTCTAAAGTCTCACTTTTCTGGAGTTTTTTTTTATCGGCCCCCAATGATTTGCAATGACATCTTGACAGGATTTTCATTAGTGTTTGGGTAAACTGGATAGAAAAAGTCAATAGATCGTCCTGTAAATTGTGTTCTGATTCTAATCTGTACGCTTCATCTCTCAGTTTCAGCATTGAGCCCAACTATGACTTCTTGTACCTCTACGACGGGCCTCACAGCAACAGTCATCTGATCGGCACGTTTCAAGACAGCAAGTTGCCGGAGAAGATAGAAAGCAGCTCGAACATCATGCACATCGCCTTCCGCAGCGACGGGTCCGTGAGCTACACCGGCTTCCATCTCGAATACAAGGGTAAGTGCGCTTTGGTTTCGGCCTGCTAGTCAAAGACCCGAAAGAACTGGATTTGTGCCCTTGAGCGATGCACTTATTGAGTTTTATTGATTGGGACGGCATGAGGGTGAGTAAATAATGACATCTTTAGGTGATCTGTTTCTTTAACTCTTTCCCTGCCAGTTTTTCCGGCTATCCGTGTTTTCACCGTTATACGGTAGGGGGCGCTGTTGTGGATCTTCTGAAATAGAACTACATCTCTGGATTAAAAAAACATGCGAAGAAGAAGAAGAAGCCCTGCGTCTCAATGTCCATAGTACTATCCATCCTAAATAGAACGTGAGATTAAAATAAGTGTGTCCCAAAGCATGGGAAGTATGGATCCGTGCTCACTATAGCAGCTAATATTACCCATGATCCATTGTGTTTTGGAAGAGGAACTACAAACACAAGTACAAAACTATGGCGGATATGTGCGACCGATGGTGAGAGGTTTAGATAAAGGGTTTGAGTGACTAATCAAAGTTTAACCTGATAAAAAAACGTGTATGTAATGTTAGGCCTTCCTGGAGCTCAAACAGTAGAGTGCTGGCACTTGCAACGCCAAGGTCATGGGTTCGATTCCCAGGGAAAGCAAGAACTGATAAGAATGTAAATGTGTACCTTGAAATGCAATGTAAGTCGCTTTGGATAAAAGCGTCTGCCAAATGCGTCAATGTCAATGTTAGTCGTATTATATTTCATCTGCAATAACAATGTGGACTTTTATAAAGATCCGTTTGGCCATGAACTTTTAAATGCATCATTATGCATTAATATGAGAAGAGCCTCCGCATGAAAGACCCGCGACTGCAGATCAATTCTGCATTTCTCTGAATGAAATGTGGAGGATTTCAACTGTGACAAGATGATTGACAGGTCAGTTTACTGGGTCAATATGATTGACAGGTCAGTTTACCGTGACATGATGCGACAGAGAACAACAATTAAAGACGTTATTGGATGACGTGATAGTATGTCTCAAAACTTGTCTACTCTTCTGCTACAAACTCAAGAGTATCTACTATTTCTTTACAAAAAGAGTATATACTTTAAGTACTAGAGCTGAGATGGAGTACCTAAATGAAACCTCAGTGAGCCCTTACCTTTAGATTAGAGATGTAAGATGTCGATCAGGGTCCTCGGCGGAGCCTCCGACCAGTTCAGTCTTGGACTCGAATGCACTGGGCGTTTGTCAATATTAATATTTCATTACAAAAAGAAAAATAATGAAATATTGATAGGGAAAAAAATTACTCTTAGACTTGTTTAAAAAGTTTTACGAATCACCACAACATGATTTCGTTTTATTTTAAAAAGATTCAGAATAATACAAAGGCAAAAATAACATAAACACGTTAAAGTCTTCACCCGAAATGCGGACCCGGAGAAACTCTCCAAGGCTTTTTATCCTAACCCTGTTCTAGGCTATGGGCTGACATTATAGTACAGATAATTCCCTTATACGGGAAAACTTTGGATTTATCCTAGTCCTTTATTAACATAAGCTTGCAGAAGCACATATTCAAAATATCTATTTCTATTAATTTTCTATTTTCCTTTTAACACTTAATTAATGCAGCACATACACAAAAGCTTTATTTGGTAAGATGACCATATGACCTTTCTCTAGTTTCACACATTCTCAATGTCTGAGGCAAACGATGTTCACAGTTCCCTTTCATGTACATCTATCTTTATGAGGACATTCATTGACATGATGCAATCTCTAGCCGCTTACCCTAACCTTACCCATCACAACTAAGTGCCTAACCCGACCCCTGACCCTAAACCGATCCTTGACCTCATTATAACCTTATCCCTAAAACCCAGTCTTGACCCTCAAACAGGCCTTTAAAGGCTTGCTTGTTTGTTTAAAAGCACAGGATCTGTTCTTCCGTTTGAGATATTGACCGTTTACATATTCATATAAAGTATTCTGAAAGCCATGAAAGTATTGTGAATATAATCAAAAATTGGAACTGGGAACTTAAAAATGAAAAGCTGGCGGGGAAAGAGTTAAAAGTCGACATGAAAGCAAAGTTGCGCCAGTCTATTCATCCCTGTTGTGTCGTATATCCGAGTGAAACGCTTCTGGAACAAGAACGAATGTGGGCGGGGCTTGATTTTGTCCGTGGGGAATTGATTGGATGATTGGATGGTTGTGATTTGCTATTGGCTGATCTCATGTGAGTGACAGGTTATAGCCCCGCCCTCGTCATCAGAGATCATCATTATTTTATTCTGATTCAAGATTACCAGAAACATGAATTTAAATGCATTTAACAAATAATTGATTTATAATACAAACGGCAATTTTCCATAAAAGAATGAGATTTCATGGTGACTTTAAGATTGTCATGATATACTATTTCAAGATGCTTGACCACGATCTGGAAAGTTTCAAAGGTTTCCGCTTGGCATTTCATCCCTTCAGATCTTTTGATCTTCGACAGCTTTATCATTCGCCATATGTCTTGTGTTCCTCTCCCGTTAGCTAAACTGCGTGAGGCTTGCTTTGACCCGGGCAGTGTGATGAACGGCACTCGGTTGGGTGGAGACTATAAGCTGGGCTCCACTGTGACCTTCCACTGTGATCCGGGATACCAGCTCACCGGTTACTCCAGTCTCACCTGTGTGATGGGCGGCACCAACAGACCCGAGTGGAACCGAGCTCTGCCCAGCTGTCGAGGTGCGTTCACACTCACATCTGTGTGTGTGTGTGTGTGTGTGTGTGTGTGTGTGTGTGTGTGTGAGTGAGTGAGTGAGTGAGTGTGTGTGTGAGTGAGTGAGTGAGTGAGTGAGTAAGTGAGTGAGTGAGTGAGTGTGTGAGTG
>NC_140230.1:36557147-36662147 GCF_951802725.1 Rutilus rutilus
AGTGTTGTTTATTTAAATTAATTTGAACATCTCCGTTTATTGTGCACGCATTAAATATTAGTCTCATTTCAGTCGGCTCCACTGTGGTGATGTTTAGCGCGCTTCTCTTCAGTCGGGGCTCAGCACTGTCAGCAGTGTGTTCTGCTGCAGCAAGAATGTCGCTCCAGTGCTTTCTTTGTTTTAAGTTTGGCCTCCAGTAGCTCTGTAGTGAACTTTCACACTTATGTCCACTCACAGACATCATTTCCCTCGATTCGAGACCAGCATCGGACAGTCTCTGCCCCGTGGTGCTGCGAAGGCAGTGATTTGTGTAAACCTTGGAGGTGCCAGTTGCTTTACAAATTCTCTGCAACATTGTTGCGAGGTAGTTCACACCCATTTATGTTGGTACGTGTGGTTGCTAAGGGTGTTGCTAAGGGTGTTGCTAAGGGCGCAGTGATAAATAGAACCGTTGGGTGAAGCGGCCATAGCCGTGTTTTAGCGTGAATAAAGCACAGCTATTGACCAATCAGAATCAAGGATTGGAACTAACCGGTTTATAAATATATATATATATGATCTGCAAAATAAGAAAATATTTAGTAATTTCCTGAAGCTATTCCACATAACAGATTATTTTTAGCTGCACAAACCAAAATAACAGCTGAATTTATACAAATGACCCATTTCAAAGTAATTCTCAGTAATGTGTGCATCATCTGAACCCTCTCCAGCGATGACTGTATGATTTTGAGATCATCTTTTTCTTCTGAAGGGTCGGTACTACATGACATAATTTGATTTATAACAGGATTTACATTATCATGTGCAAAAGTTTTCACCCCCGTCTCTTAACGTCATCATTGTGTACGAGTCCCTCAGTGCGCATCTCAAATCATAAAGCCAATCATTAGGAATGAAAAATCACCAACTTTTGCAAGTCATTGCTCTGTGTGAGTGTGATACGGCACGTGTGCTCGTCTTCCCTCGAGACGCGTTCATAGATGTGTGAAGCGCCGGCGCTGGACGATGTTTAAAGTGACGTGCAACATGGTAAACACTGTTCCTGTCGGATGCAGAGATGAGCAATCATTACATGACTCGCATGCAGTTCTCTGACTCAGGAGCGGATGATTTAGCGCTCTGATGTATTGACTCTGTCACAGCGTCTTGTTCGCTAATCATCTGGAATTAATATTTCCCCGCAGAATATTGTGGGATAAGCAGTAAATAAACCCACACACAGACTTTGGATTTCACATCAAATAATGCAAACGGCGCAGAAGCTCTCCCACTTGTGCAAGTCAAAGGCTATAAATGTCATTTGAAAGAAAGATTTATATTTCATAGAGTCGTATGACTGGATGAAAGCTTCTGCCGGCTCCATTAGATCCCAATCACTTTTTATCACACTTTTGCCACAATTATAGTATAATTATATATCTCTCTCGTGCATTAAGCTAAAGTGTGTCACTTATTGTGGAGAAATAATTCAAACCGCCTTTAATCGATGATTGAACGCTGACTGCATCTTATAAAGACGGTCTTTTAGAGTTTAAGATTGAAAAGTATTATTGCCATGCCTATAATTCTGGTCGATGAATGACTGAGCGCTGTTAACAATGCTATTAATATATCTAATGTTTAATTATATATATATATATATATATATCGCCCATGTTATATGGATTTACACCCTACTGTATGTTGCCATTGTTCGACATGCTTTAACTTCAGGTTAAGCTGCACTCATTTCTCCACTTTCCACAAAGTCAAAGTTTTACTTTATTTGATGTACTTGGTGTTTTTGACAAATCTGTTTCGTAAGTGAGATGTAGTCTCCTATCGGTGGCTTATTACACGTTTTTCTGCACAAGGAGGAATATTTAGTTTAGGCCCCAAGGCAGAATAACAGGAGCTGTTGTTTAGGCTACATGTACATGTTTTTAAATGAAGTGTCAGTATATTTTGTATTAACTCTAACATTACAAGGCAGTTTTACAAAAAATGTGTTTATTGCAAGAACTTTTATAAGGGTTCATAATTTGCGATATTATTCAGCTATAATGTAACTACACATAAAACCATGGCATATAAAACCATAAACGCATCATGAACAAACGCAATCATGCAATTTTTCTACAATGATGGCACAGTAAATAAATAAATCATAAACAATTGTTGAGAATGTACATTTAAACCACATAAAATTTTAATGTGCCAAACATTTATTTATACAGAAATAACAATTACAGGAAACAATGCATCACATCAGTGATATTTTTATTTTATTATTTTGTATTATTATTTTGTCTAAAATGTATATTTTATTATTTCAGCTTAATTTCAAATTATCTTTGATATTTGTGTTCCTGCACAGATTTGCAGTGTTTTTAAGTATAAATGATTCAGTCAGTCCATCCATCCATTAATCTGTCCATCCATCAATCATCCATCCATTAATCTGTCCATCCATCCATTAATCTGTCCATCCATCAATCATCCATCCATTAATCTGTCCATCCATCCATTAATCTGTCCATCCATCAATCATCCATCCATTAATCTGTCCATCCATCCATTAATCTGTCCATCCATCCATCCATCGTTCCATTAATCTGTCCATCCATCAATCATCCATCCATCCATCCATTAATCTGTCCATCCATCCATCCATCGTTCCATTAATCTGTCCATCCATCCCTCCATCCATCCATCCATCCATCCATCCCTCCATCCATCCATCCATCCATCCCTCCATCCATCCTTCCATCAATCATCCATCTATCATCCATCCCTCCATCCATCCCTCCATCCATCCCTCCATCCATCCATCCATCCCTCCATCCATCCATCCTTCCATCAATCATCCATCTATCATCCATCCCTCCATCCATCCCTCCATCCATCCTTCCATCAATCATCCATCTATCATCCATCCCTCCATCCATCCCTCCATCCATCCATCCATCCAAAAGATCACTGAAAACAGCAACATGATTCCTTCAGTGCAGACTGTAATTTTTAAGGACATTAATAGAGGTAATTGATTCTAGAGTAATGGTGGCTTGCATATAAAAATAATGAAGAAAATTGTAATTAAATTTAAAATGCATTAAAACAAGCAATAAAGAGAGACAGCTGATCGACATGTTCAACTGGTCTGTAATGATGTGTCTTGGATATTATTGTTTCCTCCAGCTCCGTGTGGGAGCCGGTCGACGGGATCCGAGGGCACCGTTCTGTCCCCCAACTACCCTCGCAACTACACCGGGGGCCAGTCCTGCGTGTACGAGATCTCGGTGCCGGGAGAGTTCGGTAAGAGCCGCACATGAACATCAGGGTTATGATGGGAGACTGTATGCTGCTACTGTACAGAACATGCATGTGCCGCTGTGAAAATAACCTGTTTAATGAGGGACATTTTCATCTTTTCATTTCTGAGAACTGCTTTCGCTGTGATTGAATAGGCACAGCAGTCACAGATGAAATGTGTATGTGTGTATGCGCAACGCCAGCAATCCTTTAGTCTAAAAGAGTTTCTGAAATCTGAATCTCAGACGGTCTGGTTTGCCTGGACTTTTGAAAGGGTTTGTGCTTCGAGTCTCTGGGGTGACTGAGATCATGTGTAGAGCTCAGAGCCTCATATTTTATGCATACACATTATATTTGTTTAGCTTTGCTTGTAACAAGCGGCATCGACTGTGCACAGCGAGAGACCGAGGCGTCCAGGATCAAACGAAGGAGAATGTTTTAGTGACCTTATGTGAACCGGAGAAACTTCTACTCCTCAGAGCGGCTATGGACTATAGAGCTGTTATACTGCAGTCGTGGGCTGATGCAAATGTCACTTCGTTGTACTTTGACCAGCCTATGAAACGTTCAGAACTAGAAACGAGATGAGATGTAATCGGACAAGATGTGACTCAAAAGCTTCTGTGGCTAAATAACAGAATCAATGATGCAAACTTCATCAAAGATGAGACTAATTCACATTCTCTACAGAAGACAATCATTATTCAGATCAAGTTCTGTTCTCATCCGATAATATCAGTGCAGAACGATTACTTTGTAACCATATATTAATATTTCATTGAATTTAAACATTTTATACTAGTGCTCTCTGCAATAAAAATGCAAGAAAATATGGGGATGCAATAAATGCAAGAAAATATGGGAGATGCAGAAGATATGGGGATGCAATACATGAAAGATAATATGGGGAGTGTCAGAAAAAATGGAGGATGTAATAAATGCAAGAAATTATGGAGAATTTAATAAATGCAAGAAAATATATGGATGCAGAAAATATGGGGGATGCAATAAATGCAGGAGAATATGGGAGATGCACAAAATATGGGAATGCAATAAATGCTAGAAAATTTGAATGATGTAATGCAAGAAAAGGGGGAGTGTCAGAAAAAAATTAGGGATGCAATAAATGCAAGACAATATGGAGAATTGAATAAATGCAAGACATTATGGGAGATGCAATAAATGCATACTAGTGTTCTCAGACACTCCCATTTTGGAAATATTGCATGCATTTATTATTTTTGATAATAACCTGACTATTGCTTACCTGACTATTGACTTTGCATTTAATTCACGTTTTTGGTTGTTTGGTCCATAGTGGAGTTAGATAACGCTCTTCATACTGTTTGTTACACACATTATTTGTACGATTGCATCATCAGTGTCGGCATGTGTGCCGAGAAATGCATTGTTTTATAATTGCCAAATTATATGCAATGATATTTAATTGACTTTTGAAGTACTTTCATATCAGTTTCAAACCTTCCATGACCTGTCCGAGAAAACTGAAGTGTGGAAGTGCTTTAAAGACACACATTTATTCGAGTAGCCCTTCTTTCGTGTCTTTTATCAGTGTCAAACCCTCTTCAGATTATATTAAGTCCTAACTCTACTAAATGGCAAGAGTTTGGGGGTGATGCCGTGAGGCGTCTCACATGATTATGAAAACGTTCTGATGATTTAACTGTCTATAAGAAGAAAGAATAGAAAACACCGACCGCTGAAGGTCTTCTTAAAATATCACCTCAAACATGAAGTTCTCAACTCTTCAAAAAACATCTCAACTTTTAGACTTTTAGAGTTTTCTTCCTCAGATTTAAAATAGAACATGGTCAGACTCGTGACTTTCACGCCATTGTGTTTTTAGTCTCTGACAACGACGACTTTTGTACTTCTGTACTAATATTGTATGCCAATAATTGGCGAATGACATTCCATTACATGTTTAAAACTATTTGTCTTTGCTTAAAATGAATGTAAAGAAATGGTAAAAAAAAATTGACTTGAGTAATGTTACAAAACATATCGGTAACACTTAAAGCCTTTATATATAATGCATTATAAAAGTATTTTCTATATGCATTAATTATGCCTTGTAATGTAACTTATGGATAGCTTCAACCACAGTTATAATATCATTAGAAATTGTAATGCATTAAAACACACGACAAACAACGGAAAAATATTATAATGCATGTTAACTTTGGTTTATTTATGAAAAGATGGAATGCATTTTAATGCACATTATGGATACCTTTATAATTCATTACACATAAAGACTTTTTTTTCACTTTCTATTCATCAAAGACTCTTTGAAGCATGTCAATCTATAAAGTTCATATTTGCATTTATTTTTCTCATTGACTATCATGTCCAATTATGGAAGTAAAATGTTTTTCATGTCGACTTTAATGACTAAAAGGAAAAAAAATGACCAAAACTTCAATTAAGGTTTTATTTAGTTAAAAATGCATCCTGTTGGAGATCAGTCCGACGTCGGTGCTCAAACTGAGGGATAATCCTGTGTCTGAAAAGAACTGTCAGAAGTGTTTATTTCTCATTTAAGCTCGTCAATTATACAGGACCTTTTGAACGGAATAATAAGGCAGTTCTCCGTTTCTTTGGCCAGCTTTTAATGTTTAATTATTCTGTCACAAATAATAAATCCGGACATTTTTTAAACAGCATCTGTCTTTTGAAAGGAAAACTGAATTATTCACAGCTGCCAAACGAGCGCCTTAGGCATGAATCGCACGTATTAGACTCCCGCGCGCGTGTTTATAGAAAGTTGTCGACCAACCGTACACTGTGCATCTGAGCGGCACGGAAGAAAATCTGTTCCCGTTGTTCCCGAGTCCCGAGTGTTTCCAAATCTTGGCAGCGTCGTGAGAGCGACTGCATTAGAGACTCGATTAGATGTATGTAAACCGCAGACGACAGCTTCGTGTTTTATGCTGGGCTCGGGTTGCTTTATGCCAATCACAATGTCTTGGATGTATAGTTGCATTGCTCACGCTAATCCCAGCTTGCTCCCTGTCAACAGTGAAAATTCACACCCCCTTAAACTGGTGGCAGACGTTCCAGAGAGCGTGAGCGCAGGAATCTGGCCCGAGGACACGTGGCTCTCCGGTACGGGGGTGTGTGTGTGTGTACGAGTGTGAGGACGTGCCTGCGGGCCAGTGTCGCATCAAACACACGACTGACTGCAGACACCCACGTGTGTAGCTGTGGATTCAACAAAGCCATCGCACACACACACACACACGCGCGCACGATCACCCGTTTCCATCTCTGAGCGTCGGCTTGTTCCACCTTGGCAATCTCCACAACCGAAAACAAACCGCAGGCTAATGCAATTAACATGAAAGCCAGTGTTGGAGAAGCGAGCTCTGAACGCATAATCAAAGGCGCCTATTATGCGTTTTTCATTTTACCTTTTCTTTAGTGAGAAATATTGCTGTTTGTGCGTGTGACCTGCAGAGTCTCGAAGCAAAACTGGTGCGTTCACGTCTTGTCAGAAAGACGGTATTGTTCAAACATGAGTCGGGAAAATATGAACTTTCTTTATGATCAAAGTTAAAGAGTTGAGGGAGTATCAGACAATATGGGAGATGCAATAAATGCAAGAAAATATTAGCAATGCAAATAAATTCAAGATAATGTGTAATAAATGCAGGAAAATATTGGGATGCAATAAATGCAAGATAGTATGGGGAGTGTGAGGAAAAATTAGGGATGCAGAAAATGCAAGACAATATGGAGTTAAATGCAAGAAAATATGGGGGTGCAGAAAATACTGAAGATGCAGAAAATATGGGGATGCAATAAATGCAAAAAAAAAAATTATTTATAATGTACTGGTTGACCAATCAGAGCAGACTGGGCTTTTTTGGAAAGCTCAAACACAGTTGTACAGTAAGAGAAACACGTTTAGATCATGTAAATGTATTGTAGCAGACACCAAGATAAAATGAGCATACATTGTTCTCTGTAAAGCGATGTGGGCCAGCAGTCGAGACAGGGCCAGAGGAGAATGCTAAGCAGATCCAGAGTTAAGTGCAAAACTTTTCCTCGACTGTCGCTGGAAAGCCAGTGTGAACATTGCCTGTGGCTTAGCCTAGCGAGAAACACGCTGGGAAGAATCGTACTCCTGAGAGATGAGTCACAGAGTTTTAACTGTACCAATACCAGCGCTTTGCTAACGCTAATGTTTGTCGTCGGTGTTGTTGTTACTGTCTGTTGCACCGCCTTGAATAATTGACACGGAGTTTGTGTCAGAGCGCCGGGGGTTTATATTCATGTTGTCTACTAGTGTTTGAAGTTGTGTGTGTGTTAGCATTGAGGTGTAGCATCGGGTCTCCCGCGGAGCCGGCTCCGGGCCGATTCCTTTCTTCCCATCATTCCGTCGACATTAAGGTCTAGTTATTCTCTGATCACCCACCGACTCTGTTGTTGAAGGAGCAGATGCTGTGTGGACCTTAGTTTGACAGGAAACAGGAGAATGTGATGAGGACACGGTTATCATGAGAGTGGGGGATGCAATAAATGCAAAACAATATGGAGAATTTAATAAATGCAAGAAACTATGGGGATGCAGAAAATATGGGAGAAATATGGGAGATCCAGAAAATATGGGGATGCAATAACGGCAATATAATATGGAGAATTTAAGAAATGCATGAAAATATGGGGATGCAGAAAATATGGGAGAAATATGGGAGATCCAGAAAATATGGGGATGCAATAACGGCAATATAATATGGAGAATTTAATAAATGCAAGACAATGTGGAGAATTTAATAAATGCAAGAAACTATGGGGATGCAGAAAATATGGGAGAAATATGGGAGAAATATGGGAGATGCAGAAAATATAGGAGATGCAGAAGAAAGGATGGGAGATCCAGAAAATATGGGGATGCAATAAAGGCAAGATAATATGGAGAATTTAATAAATGCAAGAAAAAATGGAGGATGCAGTAAATGCAAGAAAATATAGGATATGCAGAACATAATATAAGGAGTGTCAGAAAAAAGGAGGGATGCAATAAATGCCAGAAAATATGGGGATGCAGAAAATATGGGAGAAATATGGGAGATGCAGAAAATACGGGGATGCAATAAAGGCAAGATAATATGGAGAATTGAATAAATGCAAGAAAATATAGGATATGCAGAACATATGGGGATGCAATAAATGCTGGAAAATATGAATGATGTAATAAATGCAAGAAAATATATGGAGTGTCAGAAAAAATGAGGGATGCAATAAATGCCAGAAAATCTGGGGATATCAGATTGATCTCAGAGATGTTTGGCTCATTTTCAAAATATGGAAAACATGGAAATATTTGCGATGAAAAACACTTCTGAAGCCGAGCCAGCTCCAAAAGAAGCTGCGTTTGTTGGTCCATCGTGTTAGACAGCAGAGTTCGTCTGAGAAGAAACAATCTCTGATTTATTTGTTCACTGGTGTTAGCCCGAAGGCGCCGTCAGATGAGGACATGAACAGACGTTCACCATTACCCTTCTACATCACAATCCTGACCTCAGCTGGAAACACGTCTTCTGGATTAGCTTTCCGGGTTGAGATGGGAAGAGGTTGCCTTGCCAACCGCAGTGCCATTTCCTCGACTTAATAAACCATTACCAGTTGAAACGGCTGAGCTTTCTAGTGTTCGGATCATTCTGATTGTTCCTGCATGACTCGTGTTTAATTTATCAGTCCTCGGGGAGAGTCGTGTGTGACCTGTGTGTGTGTGTGTGTGTGTGTGTGTGTGGAGAACGGTGTTGCTTATCTGACATTGTGTGAAGATCAAACACCACACGCTTCCAGTGTAAAACAACAGAAGACCCAATTACCCAGCATCCTTTGTGTCTGTCAGGATTAATCGTGCAATGGATGCATGATATTGATTTGCGGACTAATATCCTGTACCTGTATTATAATACGATTGGCTAAGCTTGCCAAACCACACACCCGAGGGCTTTGGCATCTCGTCCTCTGAAATATTAATTCCAGGAGGTTTTCATTATTGACTGCTGATAATAGAGGTGGTTAAAAGAGAGCCGGAGATTGAAGATGTAATTAGTGAAAACACTGTTTGATTAGTCAATGCCAGTGAGTGAAAATAATTCATGTCAATAAATCAGTCAGTTATGAAAAGATTTGAACCAAATATATGCTGTAAAAATTGTCTTTTGAAGTGCAGATATTTCTGATCTCATCTCTATGTTAATACTTATTGGAGATGTATTGAAATATTTATAAAAACAAGGGTAAAAAGGTTGAGAACATGGGGGAATGTAAGCCATAGCTAAGACTTGTCTCATGAATATTGATTAGTTCCTGGGCACTCCAGGAAGTTCAATGTCGAGGATCACCAAATTAATATTCATGAGACAAACCATCACCCTGTGAATGTGTCACAAACAGTCTCGGCGAACGTGTGCTTTTTAATCTCGGAGAGATCTGTCACCACGGCCACTTTACAAAATGAAGATTAATTAGTGAATAAAATTAAGATGAATTATAAAAATAATTATATTATTATTAGATGTAATTATAATTGATTGCATCCCCCATATTTTCTGCATCTCCCATATTTTCTTGCATTTATTGAATTCTCCATATTTTCTTGCATTTATTGCATCCCCGTATTTTCTGCATCTTCAATATTTCCTTGCATTCAATAAATTCTCCATATTGTCTTACATTTATTGCGTCCCTTGTTTGTTCTGACACTCCCCATATTTTCTTGCATTTATTGCATCCCCCATATTTTCTGCATCTCCCATATTTTCTTGCATTTATTAAATTCTCCATATTTTCTTGCATTTATTGCATCCCCATATTTTCTGCATCTCCCATATTTTCTTGCATTTATTAAATTCTCCATATTTTCTTACATTTATTGCGTCCCTTGTTTGTTCTGACACTCCCCATATTTTCTTGCATTTATGACACCCTCCATATTTTCTAGCATTGATTGCATCCCCCATATTTTCTGCATCTCCCATATTTTCTTGCATTTATTAAATTCTCCATATTTTCTTGCATTTATTAAATTCTCCATATTTTCTTGCATTTATAGCATCCCCATATTTTCTGCATTTCCCATATTTTCTTGCATTTATTTAATTCTCCATATTTTCTTGCATTTATAGCATCCCCATATTTTCTGCATTTCCCATATTTTCTTGCATTTATTAAATTCTCCATATTTTCTTGCATTTATTGCATCCCCCATATTTTCTGCATTTCCCATATTTTCTTGCATTTATTAAATTCTCCATATTTTCTTGCATTTATTGCATCCCCCATATTTTCTGCATCTCCCATATTTTCTTGCATTTATTAAATTCTCCATATTTTCTTGCATTTATTAAATTCTCCATATTTTCTTGCATTTATTGCATCCCCATATTTTCTGCATTTCCCATATTTTCTTGCATTTATTAAATTCTCCATATTTTCTTGCATTTATTGCATCCCCATATTTTCTGCATCTCCCATATTTTCTTGCATTTATTAAATTCTCCATATTTTCTTGCATTTATTAAATTCTCCATATTTTCTTGCATTTATTGCATCCCCATATTTTCTGCATTTCACATATTTCAACAGGAAAGCAAGACAAAAACACTGATTTAAAAAAATGATGTTTAGTAATGAACCTTCAGTATCAGATCTCAGAAAGTCCCGGTGTTGTGCGTCTGTATTGCGTTATCGTTGCTTCACCTCCTCAGGTGAACTTCATACGTCGCTGAAATTGTTTTCTGCTGCTTTCAAACGAAACAAATGTGCAACTACCGTACCTCATCCAATTACAGGAAATACATTTCCTTCAAATGCCTGAAAGTGGAAAGAAAGAGCAAGAGTGATTGTGAATTATTCATAGGAAATGACAAACATATGGCTGTGTTTTTCTCACCTTTCCTCACTGGTGTTTTATCATCTGTCTAATGTTCACCGATGGCCTGGAGGCAGACTGTGTTCTGAGGCCTTCGGGCGAAACACGTTCACTTACTCTCTTTACAGTTCCTGTATCGACTCCTCCACTAGTTTTATAGCTTTATTTGGAGTTGCGAGATTAATTTATGGCATTTCCCTGCAGAAGTTTGAATCTCTTGTTAGGGCTTTTGTGCGGTGACTTTAGTAGGGTTGGTTATTACTGAATTCAATAAGTGATGATTGTGTTGGGAACACTGCTATAAGGCAGGACAGAAATATGAGCTATAATGTTGAAGATGTCATATACTCGTAGTTTTATTAGCTCTAGGACTGCTTGTTTCACACGAGGTCCCTTTGAAAGCCACTAAGGGAGAACGCCGTTTCTGTTAGGGGTTCAACCAGAGGAAAGACACTTCATAAAGGAGATGTTTGGGAAATGTTTGGAATATCAATTGTTTCTGATTCTAGACAGATAGATAGATAGATAGATAGATAGATAGATAGATAGATAGATAGATAGATAGATAGATAGATAGATAGATAGATAGATAGATAGATAGATAGATAGATAGATAGATAGATAGATAGATAGATAGATAGATAGACAGATAGACAAACTTGTCCCGTCAAACTCTTCCAAGAACATACGATCGATCCACATTCATCTATTGCTGTATTTTCATCTCAGTTTGTCTATATATTTCTGAAAGTAAATAAGGTCATGTTTGCTGACATTTTCATCCTATGAAAGAGCAATATCTCAGCAAAACCCTTCCTCTGGGAGTGACGGCGACTGATGAAAGATTTCTAGAGATGCTGTACGGACCCTCAGAGATATGAACACACTACTCAGATCTTACACACCAGCGACCGCAACACAGCAGTCAATGTTTATAGTTATTGCCTGTTTTGAAGACTCTCTTCCTCTTCTCTCTCACTACAGTCTCTCTCTCTCACTACAGTCTCTCTCTCTCTCACTACAGTCTCTCTCTCTCTCACTACAGTCTCTCTCTCTCACTACAGTCTCTCTCTCTCACTACAGTCTCTCTCTCTCACTACAGTCTCTCTCTCTCACTACAGTCTCTCTCTCTCACTACAGTCTCTCTCTCTCTCACTACAGTCTCTCTCTCTCTCACTACAGTCTCTCTCTCTCACTACAGTCTCTCTCTCTCTCACTACAGTCTCTCTCTCTCTCACTACAGTCTCTCTCTCTCTCACTACAGTCTCTCTCTCTCACTACAGTCTCTCTCTCTCACTACAGTCTCTCTCTCTCTCACTACAGTCTCTCTCTCTCTCACTACAGTCTCTCTCTCTCTCACTACAGTCTCTCTCTCTCACTACAGTCTCTCTCTCTCACTACAGTCTCTCTCTCTCACTACAGTCTCTCTCTCTCACTACAGTCTCTCTCTCTCTCACTCTCTCACTACAGTCTCTCTCTCTCTCACTACAGTCTCTCTCTCTCACTACAGTCTCTCTCTCTCACTACAGTCTCTCTCTCACTCACTACAGTCTCTCTCTCTCACTACAGTCTCTCTCTCTCTCACTACAGTCTCTCTCTCTCTCACTACAGTCTCTCTCTCTCTCACTACAGTCTCTCTCTCTCACTACAGTCTCTCTCTCTCACTACAGTCTCTCTCTCTCTCACTACAGTCTCTCTCTCTCTCTCTCACTATAGTCTCTTCTCTCTCTCTCTCACTACAGTCTCTCTCTCTCACTATAGTCTCTTCTCTCTCACTACAGTCTCTCTCTCTCTCTCTCACTATAGTCTCTTCTCTCTCTCTCTCACTACAGTCTCTCTCTCTCACTACAGTCTCTCTCTCTCTCACTACAGTCTCTCTCTCTCACTACAGTCTCTCTCTCTCACTACAGTCTCTCTCTCTCACTACAGTCTCTCTCTCTCTCACTACAGTCTCTCTCTCTCTCACTACAGTCTCTCTCTCTCACTACAGTCTCTCTCTCTCACTACAGTCTCTCTCTCTCTCTCACTGTAGTCTCTTCTCTCTCTCTCTCTCTCACTACAGTTCTCTTCGGCCAGTTTCTGTTCTTCCAGACGAGCTCTAATGATGTGGTTGAGATCTTCGACGGGCCCTCGACCGAGTCTGCGCTCCTCAGCTCCAGCTACGGCTCTCACTCAGGTAAAGGCTTTGTTTACCGCGGGACACCAACTAACGGCTCGTCTGCCGAGACCAGATGCCATTAAACTACGCAGTCAGTTCTCGTTCCTGCTGTGTGTGTCGGTGTTAATGTGCTTCTGACACGCAGTCGGGCTGCAGTGTGTTTACACACTTATACCTGTTATCGTTTACTAAAACTACAACTATTCAAAGCATTTCAGTTCATTGAAATAAGGCTGAAACAAAATAAAATATTAGTTGACTTAAAAATCGTCTCAGGTTACGACTGTAACACTAGTTCCCTGAGAAGGGAAGGAGACGCTGTGTTGATGACGCTTTGGGAACGCCCCGCGTGATTGCGTCTGAAGCACACGTGTCAACTAGTCCAATGGCGAGAGTGAACGTCACGATCAGGAAGGATTAAAGCACATCCGGTCTGGTTTAGCCGAAGAAAGTTGAACACAGGGATGTAGGACGTATGGCAAAGTGACGCAGCGTCTCATTCCCTTACAGTCGTAACCTGAGACGTTCCCTTTCGAGGCAACTCACTCAATGACGCTTTGGGAACCAGAATGCCCGAACGCCATACGTCTTGTTCATGCTGTGGTTACGACCAGGAGAACTCTGGACCCAGGGGCATCCATGTCCAAGTCATAAAACCTGACAAAACTTGCACACACACACAAAAAAAGCGTTGCAAACTTCATGAAGGGACACCCCTGACATTCGGGCTTTGGAGGCCGCCATTTTCCTAATAGAATGGGCTCTAATGGCCAAAGGTGAAGGCTGGCCGAAACCTCATAAGCAAGAGAGATATCCTCAACTATCCACATGCTAACAGTCTTCTTGGATGCAGGAAGGCCTTTCTTCAGTGACCCAAAGCAGACTAACAGTTGATCAGGGCAGCTCTGTGGACATAGGCGTCTAGTGCTCTGACTGGACAGATGAGGATAAATTTTTCCTAGTCTTGATCTTTGAAAGGAGGAGGACAGCATGCCTGCAGAACGATAGGCCTCGGTACATTAGTAGGAACTTTCGGAACATATCTCGGCTTAGGATAGAGGAAAGCTTTGACCATCCCGGGTGCAAATTCCTAGCACGAGGGAGATACCGATAAGGCCTGAAGATCTCCTACTCTTTTTAGTGAGGAAATGGCTAGAAGGGACACAGTTTAGAGGGTCAGAACCTTTTCTGAGACCAAATCAAGAGGCTCGAAGGGAGCGACAGATAAACCTTCTAGAACTAGTGCCAGGTCCCAGGCAAAAGTGTTATCAGAGGGTCTCTCCCTACAGGAGACATGGGAGGCTGCTGTGGCCGCAACATATACCTTCAGTGTGGAAGGAGATAACCCTGATGAGAAACAGTCTTGAAGGACCTTGAGTATTGGACCCACGGGGCAATTAACTGTATCCCACTGTCATAGATCACACCAAGAAGTAAACCTTCTCCACTTCAGGGCGTATAGCTTGCTCGTGGACGGAGCTCTGGAGTGAAGTATGGTCTCTACAACCTCGGTTGAGAGCGTCTATGAGTCGGGCCCCCAGTTTGCATAGTGGACGTGAACGCAGATCCCCTTGATGATTTATATAGGAGACCACTGATGTGTAAGACCACCGATGTGTTGTCTGACCGGACAAGCACGTGATGGCCTCTCAGGTCTGGGAGGAAGTGTCTCAATGGTCTCCTATATTTTCATAATGCATTAATAATAACAAAATAAAGAAATGTTATTAAAAAACTATTTTACATATTATTTGTGTGTGCTGTGAATTTAAATGCTCAGATTATTAGTGAATTATTAGATTATCTAGTTTTTTGCCTAGCAACATGTGCAAGTGCAATGCAATTAAATTTTTGAAGTTCAACTTTTCGCTCAAATTTCTATGCTGACACTGTATATAATATAATTTGTATCAAAGCATGTTGTATTAAAATAGAAAAGGATGCAACACACATTTTCACTGGTGGTGATCTGAAGACACATCATTTCTTTAACCCTGTTGATGTGGCACACACACTGATGTTGTTGACAGATAACAGAGCTGTTTTTCTTTCCCTCACCTCCTCAAATTTCTCATTTCATAGGAGAGCCGTTGCCGCTGAGCTCTGCCAATGAAATCACCATCAGGTTCAAAACCGAGGGACCCAATACAGCTAAAGGTTTTCATTTCGTGTATCAAGGTGTGTATTTCTCAACTGCTCTGTTGTGAACTTACATTAAGGCTGTTGGAAAAGTATACTTACATTCTACTCATGCTATTTTGCAGTATACACTAGGGGTGTAACAATATATCGTGTCACAATATATCGCAATACAAAAATGCAACAATATGTATTGTGTATAGTTCACCCAAAAAAAATACTGTGTGAGAACTGAGGAGTTTTCAGAGTTTAGTGTCAGTACTACATTAAACTACTATATATAATGTTGAATATAATGTATAATAATGCAATGGTTCCTGATAAAGCCAAATGTCTTACGTTACAAGTAAAAAGTGGCCTATACATTATTTTAAATATATCTAGTCAGTGACAAAGTGCAAGCATATTCGTTTAAAATAACTGTATTTTCAGCTTCAGAATCATGAATATTGTTATTCTGGTGTCTCTATTGTCCTGTGCTTTGGGTTTCAGCACCAAGTCCAAGCCTGTTCATTTACACCCCAATGTAATACCAAATTTAGCATTTTAATCAATCTGTATCGTGATATGTATCGAATCGTGACATGAGGGTATCGTTATACCCCTAAGATACACTGATGTAAAAGTTATTGACTCCAGACTTTTGAACTCTATAGTGTATATTTGTTATGCAGATTTATAAAAATCTTTTTCTTCTTGCATTTCCACAGCTGTTCCACGGACCAGTGCTTCCCAGTGCAGCTCCATGCCCGAGCCTCGCTATGGGAAGCGCATTGGGAATGACTTTGGATTGGGCACGTTTGTGCTGTTCGAGTGTAACCCAGGCTACTCTCTCCACGGTGCCAGTGCCATCAGGTGTGAGGCTGTGCCCAACTCTCTGGCCCAGTGGAACGGCACTGTGCCAACATGCGTGGGTATGTATATACACCCCCACACATCTGTGTGCTCAATACTGCTCAATACCGCCCAATACCGCCCAATACCGCCCAAAACCGCTCAATACTGCCCAATACTGCTCAATACTGCCCAATACTGCTCAATACTGCCCAATACTGCCCAATACTGCTCAATACCGCCCAATACTGCCCAATACTGCCCAATACCACCCAATACTGCCCAATACTGCCCAATACCACCCAATACTGCCCAATACCGCCCAATACTGCCCAATACTTCCTATTACCGACCAATACTGCTCAATAATGCCCAATACCGCCCAATACCGCTTAATACTGCCCAATACTGCCCAATACCGCCCAATACTGCTCAATACCGCCCAATACCGCTCAATACTGCCCAATACTGCCCAATACCACTTAATACTGCCCAATACCACCCAATACTGCCCAATACCTCCTATTACCGACCAATACTGCTCAATACTGCCCAATACCGCTTAATACTGCCCAATACCACTCAATACTGCCCAATACCGCCCAATACTGCTCAATACCGCCCAATACTGCTCAATACCGCCCAATACCGCTTAATACTGCCCAATACCGCTCAATACTGCCCAATACCGCCCAATAACGCTCAGTACTGCCCAATACAGCCCAATACCGCTAAATACTGCTTAATACCTCTCAATACCGCTCAATACTGCCCAATACCGCTCAATACTGCCCAATACCGCCAAATACTGCCCAATACCGCTCAATACTGCCCAATACCACTTAATACTGCCCAATAGCGCTCAATACTGCCCAATACCACCCAATACCGCCCAATGCCGGTCAATACTGCACAATACCGCTCAATACCGCCCAATACCGCCCAATAACGCTCAATACTGCCCAATACAGCCCAATACCGCTCAATACTGCTCAATACCGCTCAATACTGCCCAATACCGCCCAATACCGCTCAATACTGCCCAATACCGCCCAATACTGCTCAATACCGCCCAATGCCGGTCAATACTGCCCAATACCGCTCAATACTGCCCAATACCGCTCAATACTGCCCAATACCGCCCAATAACGCTCAATACTGCCCAATACAGCCCAATACCGCTCAATACTGCTCAATACCGCTCAATACTGCCCAATACTGCCCAATACCGCTCAATACTGCCCAATACCGCCAAATACTGCCCAATACCGCTCAACACTGCCCAATACCGCTTAATACTGCCCAATACCGCTCAATACTGCCCAATACCGCCAAATACTGCCCAATACCGCTCAACACTGCCCAATACCGCTTAATACTGCCCAATACCGCTCAATACTGCCCAATACCGCCAAATACTGCCCAATACCGCTCAACACTGCCCAATACCGCTTAATACTGCCCAATACCGCTCAATACTGCCCAATACCACCCAATACTGCTCAATACCGCCCAATACCGCTCAATACTGCCCAATACAGCTCAATACCGCCCAATACCGCCTAATACTGCCCAATACTGCCCAATACAGCCCAATACCGCCCAATACTGCCCAATACTGCCCAATACCGCTCAATACTGCCCAATACCGCTCAATACTGCCCAATACCACCCAATACTGCTCAATACCGCCCAATACCGCTCAATACTGCCCAATACAGCTCAATACCGCCCAATACCGCCTAATACTGCCCAATACTGCCCAATACAGCCCAATACCGCCCAATACTGCTCAATACCGCCCAATACCGCTCAATACTGCTCAATACCGCCCAATACCGCTCAATACTGCTCAATACCGCTCAGTATCGCTCAATACCGCTCAATACTGCTCAATACTGCCCAATACTGCCCAATACTGCTCAATACTGCTTTTATTATATAGCATTTTATAATTTAATTTAATACAGTATAATACAATATAATATAATTTCAATGAAATTTATTTTTAGTTCTTACTAATTACTAAAGTTATACTTAAATTATTAATTAATAGTATCATTATTTTTAAGATGAATATTTATACATATTTACATATTAAAATATTTAAAAAAATACAAATATTATATTACATTATATTAATATTTGTAATAAATAGATTAAAAATAAATAAACTATTTTACCCATTATTTGTATGTGTGCTGTGAATTTTTAATGCTTAAATTATGAATGGATTAGAGTAGTTTGCGAACATGCTAATGCCAAACTCGACTGAGATCAACTAACCAACCCTAACCAACTCACTGTTGTGCTTGACATGCTCAGCACTGTTCGTGTTACGAGTTTCTGTCTTCGTAAAGCGTTCCAGATCATTCGTCCTGAGGAGTCGCTCGCTGTGTTGTTGAACAGAGCCGGGAGATTCGAGGGGGTTTTATTAAAAATAAATGTGCTGGAAGCTAATGGATACAGGAGCGTTCACACAGTGTGGAGGAAAGGCCCCATGAAACGCAATATCAAGTAAATGCGAATCTCGGGTAAATCTCCTGATGCAAGGTGACAGAATACTTTCCTTCTCACTGTGTCCTTGTGCAATTTAATAGAAACACTCCTATGAGAGAATCAACAGGCGCTAGAAGCAAAGCTTACGCTCTCACCAACCAAACCATGCGCCGCCACTTTCTGAGCTCGCGCTATATAACAAGTAGATGTGATTTTGTATTACAATATTATTTTTCCCCTGGTGTCTTTTCATCATCATTTTTCACCTTCACTCTGATCTGTGGGAATAATTGGGTTGTTTTTTCCATGCTGTACCTTTTCAGATTTCTATATAAAAGGCTTCTTCACATGTTAAATTAGCATCAGGACTTTCGTTATCAGGGGGTTTTAGGTGTAGCTCGCCTGTATCGCTCAGACTCATATTAATAAGCAATATTAATAAGCTATTTGATACACATTTTCTGAAGAAAGTGTGATTGGTGCTTGCCGTGGCAAAACTCGGCTCCGGCGTCTGTTGCGTGATTTCTTGTCTTTAATTTATTTATAGAGCACCTTTAACGGCCAAAGCATGTCAGTTTCCAATAAAATGTCATTTAAGACTTTTAAAAGAGTGCGTTCAGTGTGGCGAGACTTAAAAGCCGGCTGAAATTTTTTCAAAAATACTATTCACCTCCGTGATTGTTATTAATAATAATTTGTATTTACATATATTTTGTTTTATCATATTATATTATGTCATATTATTATAATTAATGTTAATTAAGTCAGAAATTAAAGCAGTAATCTAAATTAGGGTGATAACAATAATTTGCACTTTTAATTTAGTTGCTATTTACTCGTCTAAAATCTAAAATAAATTAAAATTGTATAAATTTGATCAATATATTATATTACCAATAATACTAATTAATTCTGCAATTATACGACATTACTAATAATAACAATTAAGTATGCAATTAGAGCATTAATTTAAATTAGAGCATCATTTTAATTTATTTAGTATTTACTCATCTAAAATAAAAAATATATATTATATTATATTATATTATATTATATTATAATAAATGCTAATTAAGTCGTCAAATAAAGCATTCTTCTAAATTAGGGTGACAGCATTAATTTGCCACTTTAATTTCTTTTGTGTTTTCAGTGATTTCTTGTCTTTAATTTATTTATAAAGCACCTTTAAGGACCAAATCTAGTCAGTTTCCAATAAAATGTAATTTAAGACTTTTAAAAGAGTGGGTTCAGTGCTGTGGTGAGGCTTAAAACCCGACTGAAATCTTCTGAAAGCACTATTCTTCACCTTCGTGATTGTTGGTTATAACAAGCGCCACTGATTAAAAGCCTCAAGTTTTGCATTTGTAAATTCCTCTGGAAATAAGAGCTGGTCTTCTCGTGCGCTGACGCTGTGAGCTGTAAATCTAACACTGAACCTCTGACAGGAACAGCGGTCGTCATCGATTATCTCTGCTGAAGGGAAGAGCCTCAGTGAATCAGCACGAGTTTTATATTCAGTGTTACAGTGTGTGGGAACAGCTCGTTTTCTGCACAGGTGATGCAGCAATTAAAGAAAATTAGATGCAATTTATTACATTTTTATTTATTTTTATTTTAGATGAGTAAATAGTATCAATATATTATATTACCAATAATACTAATTAATTCAGAAATTATACTACATTACTAATAATAACAATTAATTACGCAATTAAAGCATTAATTTAAATTAGAGTGTCATTTTAATTTATTTAGTATTTACTCGTCTAAAATATTATATTATATTATATTATTTTATATTCTAAATGCTATTCATAAATATTATAAATGCTAATTAAGTCAGCAAATAAAGCATTCTTCTAAATTTGGGTGCCATTTTAATTTTAACGTGGTGATTTTGCATACATATGCGCTGCAAGTCCTTGGGATCTTCGTCACTGATGGAGGATGGAAAAATAAGGCTTTACAAACACATAAATGCATCTAGTGCAATAAATCGTTTTCTTAATTAGTGTTTTGTCATGTTTTGCAGGAAACATACAGTATTAGAGCATCAAGACATATTTATTTTAGAATAAATGTTGTCGCTTTAAGCATACATTTGACAACATATGCAAACAAGATAAAACTATTTTCCAGTTAGGGTGAGAATAAGAAAACGGCTGAATGTCTTTGATTATTGATTATTCCTTCAGTGAATCAGCAGGAGTTTTATATTCAGTTTCAGTGTGTGTGAAGAGCTGGTTTTCTGCACAGGTGTTGCAGGATCATGTGTTTATTCACCTTTATCACTCTGTCTTATCATCTAAAATAATTCCTAAAATAACGTGAATCCACATCGTGTCAGCATAAAGTCGTGGCCTAGAGTTTCTAAACCGCGCGAGTTCAATTTCAGACGTGTCGGATCCCTGTCCGCCTCCATCCCGAGGGATTCATGTCTCACCTCATGTTAGGGATAATAATGCGCAGGTGTATTTTAACACACATCTGCTGACAGCTGTCAGTCACACACACACACACACACACACACACACACACACACACACACACACACACACACACACGTACTCACACAGATAAAATGACATTGAAGCTACTTAAAAGAAAAATATCATTATATAACAATCAGATGAATACTTATTCATTTTGTTATTAGGGCATTGATCTAAATTTATTTGCCATTTTAATATAATATTTAGTGTTTACTCATCTAAAATAAAAAATACTAAATTGTAATAACATATATTATATATTACTAATAGAAATTGATTCTGCAATTAGAGCATTAATATAAATTAGGGTGTCAGCAATAATTTGCCATTTTTTATTTAATGTTTTTTATTTACTCATCTAAAATAAATTATTGTATATTAAGATTAAGGCAAGGCAAGGCAAGTTTATTTATATAGCACATTTCATACACAATGGCAAATCAAAGTGCTTTACATACAGTAGAAGAAATACAAATAATAAAAATAAATAAGAATAATTAAAACAGTTTAGAAAAACAAAAAATAAAATACAGTACAGTACAAACAGTCGGACGAACATTGGGACAGTGCTCATTAATCATAATATAATAATTAATGCTAATTAAGTTGGAAATGAAAGCATTAAACAAAATTAGAGTGACAGCAATAATTTGCACTTTTAATTTATTTAATATTTACTTATCTAAAATAAGAATAAATCAAAATATAATACATTTTATTAGTATATTATATTACCAATAATTCAAATTAATTCTTCAATTAGAGCATTATTTTAAATTAGAGTCTAATTTGAATTTATTTAGTATTTACTCATCTAAAATAAAAATATTATATTATATTATATTATATTATATTATATTATATTATATTATATTATATTATATTATATTATATTATATTATATTATAAATACTAATTAAGTCTCCAAATAAAGCTTTCTTAGGGCGACAGCATTAATTTACCATTTTAATTTATATTTACTCATCTAAAATAAAAAAATGATTAAAATTCAATAAATTGTATCAATATATTATATTAACAAGAATACTAATTAATTCTCCAATTATACTACGTTACTAACAATACTAATTAATTCTTCAATCAGTGCATTTATGTAAATTAGGGATTAGTTTGCTATTTCAATTATTTTTTTGTATTTACTCATTTAAAAAAAAATAATAATAATTAAATGCAATCAATTGTGTCAATATAATACATTACCAAAATAGCAATTAATTCTGCAAATAAACCAATACTGTAAATTAGGGTGACAGCATTACTTAATATTGCAGCTAGTAGTGAATAAACTTTGTGCATCAGTCCAAACTCCAAAACCACATGGACAAAAAAGATCCAGTGAAATCTAGACCCACCGTAAACGTCCAGCGTCGTCGTTAATGAGGCGGATTAATAGCAAACCAAACGGCTCTTATAATACCAGCCGTGATCAAGAGAAACATTATCTTACAGCAACATGTGTGTTACTCTATTTACGGTAGCGACTCTTCACGTGGAATTGCTCTTTGCCCCGAGCGACCCGCTCATCGCCTCTCGAGCGCCGGCTGCTAATGAAGACATTAGTGTTAGCTGGAAACCGTCTTGATTATAGCGGGGGCGAGAGAGCGCGTGGGTAAACTCACCTGTGGAATATAGATGATCCGAGTGCAAGTCAACTCAATAATTGCCTCGAATTAACATGTAAAATGTTCTTCCAGGCATCAGAAGCGAGAGTAAAGAACACTGGAAAGAATAACTTGTAGGATTTACTTGATGAAATGAAAAAAAAAAAAAAAAACATTTTAAGTACGCTCTATAAAATGCTGGGTTGGTTTAACCCAATTATGGGTCAAATATGGACAAACCCAAATGTTGGGTTGAAAAGTTAATTAAAAAAATTAACCCAACGGCTGGCTTTGACCACATTTGACCCAAAATTGGGTTAAAACAACCCAGCATTTTTTAGTGTAAATTTTACTGCTACTGCACAACTTACCTGTTATTATCAAGTAAAATCTACTTACTATTGAACTTAACATTCATTTGACATCTAATTAACATTTAATTTAAGTAATTAAGTAAATGTTACTTAATTATACTTAATTTATTTAATTTCACATATAGAATTAAGTAACATCTACTTAACTGAGTTAAGTAAATTTAATAAAATGTACTTTTTACTCAAACAATATAACACTGAACTAATCCACACTTTTAAAGTGCATGCTTTACTTGGAAACATCTAAGTTAATAATACAATAGATATTGTATAGATTCCATACTGTATCTATATTAAAGTAATAGCATTTGAACACAGAGACTTAAATCCTTGGTACACAATATACAACCACGGTAACATTAGATAGATCGTTTTTGAGTATGAATGTGTCATTTTGAGTAGAAAATGAATCCAGATGTCACAAAACAGCAAGTTACAAACCTTAAAACAAAAGGCATGATAAAACGGTGTAAATACAGCTGGAAAACAGTGAAAAATCAACCTTTGATAATTATCCATGCCCCAGTGCATGATGGGAACACAGTATCAGAAAAGTTGAGTAGATTTGACTTAATTTTATAATGTTGAGATTTATGCTTTAATTTCTACATGCTTGAGGACTAATATAGGATTTTGGGGGTAACACTTTACAATAAGGTTCATTATTTAACATTAGTTATTAACTAACATGAACTAACAATGAGCAATAGAGTATTTATTCATCTTTATTAATGTTAGTTAATAAAAATACAGCTGTTCATTGTTTGTTCATGTTAGTTCAGTGCATTAACTAATGTTAACAAATACAACCTTTGATTGTAATAACGTATTAGTAAATGTTGAAATTAAGATTAATAAATGCTGTAGAAGTGTTGTTCATTCTCAGTTCATGTTCACTAATGCACCTTATTGTAAAGTGTTAGCATCTTAGACTTGCCTGAACTGCCTTTTTCACGTAGAAATGACATTATTTTTTCCTGTAGAATTGTCTCCACCACAGACTCATGTTTATCAGTGACGGAAACAGTGATGGTGTTTTTCTTTTGCACCGGTGATTGAAAACAAAGCGTCTGACTCGGGTCTCTCGATGTCCTCGTGTGTTTGACTGATAGCGTCAGATACTGCCTGTGAAGACAGAAACCCTCGCGCTAGTTAACATCCACAGAGGATTGGCGCTTATTGATAGCTACACAAAAGGTGCTGAGCACAATGTCTGGCGAAGCCTCAACTAGCCGATAAAAATTGCTCGACTGAGCCCTGAAAAGGTGACTGAGAGTGTCAGAAGATTCATTCCTCGTCCTTTCAATTTATTCCAGTTAGTGTGTGTTTTTCCCCCTCGGCTTTTCCTCTTAGCTGACGCTTGTGTGCTTTGAATGTTTTGAAAAGCACTAATGAAAATGGAAAATTGAAGTAATTGAATATGATGTGTTTCTGGTCTATTAGAGAGCACAATACTGTAATTATGAATGCAGTGATTTAGCATATATATATGCGCTACAAGTCCTTGGGATCTTCGTCACTGATGGAGGATGGAAAGGTTAGGCTTTACAAACATATAAATGCATCTAGTGCAATAAATCATTTTCTTAATTAGTGTTTTATGTTTTGCAGGAAACATACAGTATCAAAGCATCAAGATATATTTATTTTAGGACGAATGTTGTCGCTTTAAGCATAAATTTGACTAAATGTGACAAGATAAATCTATTTTCCAGTCAGAGTGAGAAGAAGAAAACAGCTGAATGTCTTTTGTAATGAAACGTCTCAATGAAGTTTTTTAGTAATTGTTTCTGACGTTGAAGAAGACTGTTTTTGTAACATATGAAATATGATTTTCGAAAGACAAGTTGCTGTCTAATTTAACTCCCAGGTCTTTAACTGTAGAGGATTGAGTTACAGTACAGCCTTCTAAATACAAATTGTATTCTAATAGGTTTTGTGTACAGGGTTATTAAGTAATACATCAGTCTTATCGGAATTTAATCGAAAAAAATTACTGCTCATCCAATATTTGATATCTTTAACACACTCTGTCAACTTAGAGAATTTAGAGAATTCATCTAGTCGTGGTGAAATATATAACTGAGTATCATCAGCATAACAGTGGAAACTAATTCCATGTTTTTATATAATATTACCAAATGGCAGCATATAAATATTGAAAATAAAAGAGGGCCTAACACAGAGCCTTGAGGCACTCCATAATCTACTGACGTTATCTTAGATCTTTCTCCGTTTAAACAGACAAACTGGTAACGGTCTGATAGGCACAATCTAAACCACCTTAATGCCTGTCCCTGAATACTAGAGTAATTTTGTAGTCGATCTAAGAGTATTTAATGATCTATAGTGTCGAACTCAGCGCTAATATCAAGTAAAACTAGTATTGAGATACAGCCTTGGTCGGACGCTATAGAAGTAAGTCATTTTAACAAGCGCAGTGTCTGTGCTATGATGAGGCCTGAATCCAGACTGACATTTTTCATAGATATAATTTTTTGCAGGAAGAACCACAACTGTGCAAACACGACTTTTTCTAGTATTTTAGACATAAATGGAAGATTTGAAATAGGTCTGTAATTTGCCGATGTATTTTAATCTAGTTGTAGCTTCTGAATGAGAGGCTTAATAAACTATAAAAAGTACATTTGACACAGGTCTGAGACTGTTGGTCCCAAAGTCCACTGGGTTTTAATTAAATAACTTAATTTCGAATATAGTGCATGGGTCATATAGAATACTTTAATGATGCTTTTTTTGTTCTCCTCAAGAACTTACATTATTAAAACAAAAGAAAAGCCATGATGTTCCTCTTATGCTCAACAGAAGGAAGTAAGCCATATAGGATTGAAACAACATTAAAGAAGGTCTTTATTTTTGAGTGAACCGTCCCTTTAAATGGTGAACTTTGCAGTGTCATCTAATAGCCAGTTCTGTATATCCGCTCCAAAGTGTCCGGTTTTACATAGATTGGATTGGTGTCTGTCAGCTAGCTGTGACCAAAAATATCATTATGGTTGCACTTAAGCTCGACAACTCTTCAGAAGATAAGAGTTCTTTCTGCTCAAAGGATCCCCTTCAGTGGGCTGAAATATGAGAGGAAACTTCAAATAGAAGGAGTACGAGGTTGAATAATTGAAAATGATGAATGCATAATGTGTTTTAAGCAGAGCATGATGAAGCCTATGTGAAAGATGTGCTGAAGCCACATGATACAGGACACTGGATGTGGAAGAAGTCATTTGAACTCCCAGGATGTAATGCATGAAGGAGGAGGAGACATTTTTGATATATATATAGCTAGTCCATGTTCGGTCCATGCTAGATTAAAGCAGTTGCGGCGACATTAACATTAATGTGTCGTGGCACTTCAGATCTGCACCTGGTAATGACGTCCCAGTGGAGTTGGGTTAAGATGGGCCGACCCAGGTTAATGTTGGCTGGTTGAAGAACATCATTACACAGAGAAAAAGCTCGTTTTAGAAGGGAAAAATATTACGGCTGTACTGTAGTCTGTAATGTTCTGTTCAGAAATAACTCTTTCAGCTCACAGCAGTCACATAAAACATTCTAATGTATTACGAATAGTGTTTCATGTTGACTTTATCTGGTGCTCTAAGTATTTTATTTTATATTTTAATTTATTCTTTTATTTTATATATTTAATTTTTATTTATTTTTATTTTCGTATGTATTATTATTACTATTATTTATTTTATGTATTCTTATATTATAGTATTATTCACATTATATTTTGGTAAGTAATATTATTTATTCTATTATTTTTTATTATTATGACTAATATTTGTTATATACATTTGTTTTTATTTTGCATTTATTATTATTTATATTATTTTCTATTATATTATTATTATAAATAATAATATTTTTTATATTATTATTTTATTTCATTTTTATTTTATATATATATATTTTATTTGTTTTTATATTGTATTTATTATTATTATTATTGTTATTATTATTACTTAGTTTGATTGACTCGATGTGGCCTTTTAAGGTACTTTTTGGCATTTTATTTCATTACTTTATTTTTCTGATGTTCTTTTTCCATAAATTCTCTCCGAAAGCTCTTGTTTACTTGATGTTGTGTGTTGTTGGCCTCTCTGCCACGTTTACTCAGTCTTCTGTTCCCGAATCCTGTCTTCCAGTCCCGTGTGGAGGAGTTCTGACCGCTCGCCGCGGGACCGTCCTGTCTCCCGGTTATCCCGATCCATACGACAACCACCTCAACTGCGTCTGGAAGATCTTTGTGCCGGAGGGAACCGGGATCCAAGTGAGTCAAAACTGTTGTTTTTAAAGCATCTTCAGAATAAACATTTCAAATTCTGATTAGCTGAAGTGTGTTTGATTACTTAACGCTTGCCTGGGGATACAAATATCATACAGGGAATCACATTATTATTTGCTTTGCTTGATTATTGCACTTGTGAATATTCCATTTTTGCTGTTCTTTATGACTTTTGAAGTTTATGGAGGTGATACTTCATTTCAAATCTCTGAATATAATAATGCTCAGCCAATATGTGTTTTAAAGGCAGATTTCTTCCTACAGCAGCGGTTCTCTGTTCTTTACACTGGACATCATGTGCTGAACAAACATTGTGTATCGTTATTCTGCTCCGGCTGAACAATATGCAGAATGATTACCATAAGCTGAAAACAACAGAAGAAATGTGATTCATCAGCCGAACATGTTGCTTTAGCATTAGTCATATTAGCCAGCGACAGATTTAACCATTCAGCCTTTGACATCAACAACGAAAGAGATGAAAGCATCATTCTTCCCTTATAGATATATTAGCCTTTTACTTGCATGAATATATGACTATGTGCATTTTGCACTGTCTAACATGGCCTTATCAGACCAGAACTGACTTACATTTATACTAATATTTATGATTTATTTATGAAATTAAACATTTCTTTGTATTTTATTCCTGTAGATTACAGTTGTGACGTTCTCCACCGAACACAACTGGGACTCGCTGGACTTTTACGACGGCGTCGACAGCAATGCTCCGAGACTCGGGAGTTATTCGGGTAAGATGAGAACCATCTGTTTTCCTCCCTAAGTTTCATATTGTTTTCCAAATAACACAAGAACGTCATGTTGACTTTAATATCTTTTGCAAATAGAACTGTTGCGCTGTTTTTTTGTAACCTCATGCCGCCTGGCTCTCATCCGGAGAGTTTGTTTTGTCCTCCAACGCACATCAATATTTGAGCTGTCATGGGATATCATGGATCAACAGCTTTATAAGCAGCGGGAGTGAAGTTTTCCCTGGTGAGGCTCTTGGTAAAAGTAGAAGACAGAATGATATCAGTGTAGCGCTGACTACTCGATGACAGAGGACTTTTATTTTATTTTAATTTATTTTATTATTATCAATTTATTTTATTTTATTAACTTTTTATTTTATTTACCAACTTTTTTTTGTGTGCAATATTTATTGATTTATATTATTTATTTATCTTATCTTTTCAAATCTTTTGGCTCAGAAAGGGCTTGTTTACTTGATTTTGTTTGTCGTGCTTCTGCCATTTTTAGTCTGGCTTTTTTTTCTTTTCTTTTTTCATGATTGGTTGTTTTGCAATCTGATTAATTAATGTATTATTTTATTTTATTTTATTTTATATATTTTATATATATAAAATATATACGTGTTTTTTTCCACATTTTTGGACTCAGAAAGGGCTTGTTTACTTGATTTGTTTGTCGTGCCCTTCTTTAGTCTGCCATTATTTTTATTTTATTATCATGATTTGCATGTTCTGAAATCTGATTCATTTATTCATTTGTTTGTTTGTTTTTGTTTTTTTTCCACATCTTTTGGCTCAGAAAGGAATTGTTTACTTGATTTTTTTTGTTGTTGCACTGACTTTTCTTTCTGCCATGTTTAGTCTGGCGTTATTTTTATTGTATTATTATATTATCGTGATTGCATGTTTTGCAATCTGATTTATGTAATCGTTTATTTATTTGTTTGTGTTTTTTTTCACATCTTTTGGCTCAGAAAGGGCTTGTTTACTTGATATTGTTTGGCTCTCTGCCATATTTAATCAGTCTTTTTTCCTTACGCTATAGATTTTTTATTGACTTCCTTGGCTCTTAGTACATGTAGAAGACAGAATGATATCAGCGTAGCGCTGACGACTCGCATCGGCAGAGCCCTCAGAAGTGAACCACTATATTCATTATTTTCCACCGTATCTCTGTATCAGTGCATCAGCCGCACAAAGCAAAATAAATATGCACTGACCTTAGCAGGGCGCCGTCCCTCTCAGACAAAACGTTAAGCATTGTTGACAGTTTGACATTTAATCTGCTCGGAGAACAAATGAAAGATTAAAGGAAGTTTGGGATGGAGATGCCTTGTGCATAAAGAAGGTAAAATGGCATAAAAAGCGTCTAAATCTGTCTGAATTCCCCATGAGGTTAAGGCTGAAAGTGTAATGCCTGCATCTATTCGTCACAACCTCTTTAGCACCGAACGTCAGCGTTCGCTCGACAAATATCCCATCATGGAGAATTCAGATCGGCTGGAGAGCATCGCTCTGCTTGATGGAGGTCAGCGCCGGTTCACAGAACTGCTATAGGTCTGATCTGTCTTGTTGTGTGGCCAGATGTAGTTTCAGGATTATTAGGTGGATGTGACCCAACTTTAAAGGTGACATATAATATAAATCTCTGGTGTCCCCAGAATGTGTCTGTGAAATTTCAGCTCAAAATTTCCCCCAGATCATTTATTATAGCTTGTCAAATTTGCCCCTTTTTGGGAGAGCAAAAACACACAGTTTTTGTGTGTGTCCCTTTAAATGCAAATGAGCTTTAGCTCCGCCTCCATTCAGAAGAGGGCGGAGTCTTTACACGAGCTTCAGAAACTCCGGCAATAACAACACAGGCCAATCTCACTCATCCAGAATCCCAGAATAACCAGTAGCGAGTGCAGCCTTACGGAGAGACTCAGGAAGAGTTTCTGAATGTTAGTGGAGACATTTGTGTAGTTGTTGTGGAGTTACATTGATCATCTCATCATCATGTTGAACTTCTCCACAAGTGTCCACAGTTCCTGAGGTGTAGAAACCTTGTTAAGGAATGTCACAATCCCACCGGGAGCTGTAGGGAACACTGTGCTGTTTTGCCTGTCATACAAACCAATTTTTTTCTAATGCAAACCCCTTCAGGGACGACGATCCCTCCTCTGCTGAACACCACGTCCAACAACCTGTACCTCACCTTTCAGACCGACATGAGCGTTTCTGGAGCCGGCTTTCACCTGGAATACACAGGTATGATGACCGTTCACCGCAGGGGATCCTGAGCTGGTGGAGAGCTTATAACTAGCGCTGGGCAACCAATCACATCCAAAATAGTTTGTGTTTACATAATATATATATATGTGTGTGTGTACTGTGTATACTTATTTTGTATATATAAATACATACACATATGCATGTATTTATTTAAGAAAAATGTGTTATTTATATACTATATATATATATATATATAATATAAATGATGTATAAATATATATATACAGTATATACATGCAAATATTTCTTAAATATATACATGCATATGTGTGTATTTATATATAGTTATATATATACAAAATAATTATACACAGTACACACACATATACAGTATTATGTAAACAAACTTTTATTTTGGATGGTTAAATAGTTATCATTATAGCTATATTTAGATATTATCGTTATTTTTATAGTCTTGTTATACTTAGTTATCGTTATAGCTATATTTATAGTTAACATTATCTGTACTCTTGTTATACTTATCGTTTTACTTATAGTCAGGTAGTTTGGATACTAATATAGTTATCGTTTTAGTTATATTTATATATTATCGTTATACTTATCGTTATAGTCAGCTGTTTTTGGATGCTAATATAGTTATCGTAATAGCTATATTTACAGTTAACGTTATCTTTATAGTCTTATTATACTTATCATTATTGTTTTATTCTGCTGTTTTGGAGGCTAATATAGTTATCATTATCATTATAGTTATATTTATACATTATCGTTATAGTCAGCTGTACGACGTAATATAGTTATCGTTACATAACTATATATATCGAACACTTTATAGTCTTTACTTATCGTTACACTTATCATTATAATTATCTTTATAGTTTCATTAAAGTCTTGTTACAGTTATCAATATTGCAATATTAACTTCTCAAGAGGTGCCTCAAGAAAATATTTTATGTCAGAGCGGTTCGGCTGACGAAAAAGTTCGGAAATGACCGTGAATTATTGAATTGCTTGATTTATACGAACACCCAACCTGATCTCAGGGCAATTCGTACGTGTTTTACGAGGTGGCTAATTCGTACGAATATATACGACCTCACTTGTACGAATTCGTATGTTTTTTGCTAAATCGCACATATTTTACGAGTTGCACAATTCGTATGAATTTGTACGAATGACCTACCCCTGACCCCGCCCCTAAACGAATTCGTACGATTTAGCCACCTTTTGCCACCGCTGAGATAGTGATGGAAATGTTCACACGTTAAAAAATAAATTATTTATACGAACACCCAACCTGATCTCACAGCAGTTCGTACGTGTTTTACGAGGTGGCTAATTCGTACGAATATATACGACCTCACGTGTACGAATTCGTACGTTTTTTGCTAAATCGTACATATTTTACGAGTTGCACAATTCGTATGAATTTGTACGAATGACCTACCCCTGACCCCGCCCCTAAACGAATTCATACGATTTAGCCACCTTTTGCCACCGCTGAGATAGCGTTAGAAATTTTCACACGTTAAAAAATAAATGATTTATACGAACACCCAACCTGATCTCACAGCAGTTCGTACGTGTTTTACGAGGTGGCTAATTTGTACGAATATATACGACCTCACTTGTACGAATTCGTACGTTTTTTGCTAAATCGTACATATTTTACGAGTTGCACAATTCGTATGAATTTGTACGAATGACCTACCCCTGACCCCGCCCCTAAACGAATTCATACGATTTAGCCACCTTTTGCCACCACTGAGATAGCGTTGGAAATTTTCACACGTTAAAAAATAAATGATTTATACGAACACCCAACCTGATCTCACAGCAGTTCGTACGTGTTTTACGAGGTGGCTAATTCGTACGAACATATACGACCTCACTTGTACGAATTCGTATGTTTTTTGCTAAATCGTACATATTTTACGAGTTGCACAATTCGTATGAATTTGTACGAATGTCCTACCCCTGACCCCGCCCCTAAACGAATTCGTACGATTTAGCCACCTTTTGCCACCGCTGAGATAGCGTTGGAAATTTTCACACGTTAAAAAATAAATGATTTATACGAACACCCAACCTGATCTCACAGCAGTTCGTACGTGTTTTACGAGGTGGCTAATTCGTACGAATATATACGACCTCACTTGTACGAATTCGTATGTTTTTTGCTAAATCGTACATATTTTACGAGTTGCACAATTCGTATGAATTTGTACGAATGACCTACCCCTGACCCCGCCCCTAAACGAATTCATACGATTTAGCCACCTTTTGCCACCGCTGAGATAGTGTTGGAAATTTTCACACGTTAAAAAATAAATGATTTATAAGAAAACACAAAACCTGATCTCACAGCACTTCGTACGTGTTTTACGAGGTGGCTAATTCGTACGAATATATACGACCTCACTTGTACGAATTCGTATGTTTTTTGCTAAATCGCACATATTTTACGAGTTGCACAATTCGTATGAATTTGTACGAATGACCTACCCCTGACCCCGCCCCTAAACGAATTCATACGATTTAGCCACCTTTTGCTACCGCTGAGATAGCGTTGGAAATTTTCACACGTTAAAAAATAAATGATTTATACGAACACCCAACCTGATCTCACAGCAGTTCGTACGTGTTTTACGAGGTGGCTAATTCGTACGAATATATACGACCTCACTTGTACGAATTCGTACGTTTTTTGCTAAATCGTACATATTTTACGAGTTGCACAATTCGTATCAATTTGTACGAATGTCCTACCCCTGACCCCGCCCCTAAACGAATTCGTACGATTTTGCCACTGCTGAGATAGCGTTGGAAATTTTCATACGTTAAAAAATAAATGATTTATACGAACACCCAACCTGATCTCACAGCAGTTCGTACGTGTTTTACGAGGTGGCTAATTCGTACGAACATATACGACCTCACTTGTACGAATTCGTACGATTTTTGCTAAATCTTACATATTTTACGAGTTGCACAATTCGTATGAATTTGTACGAATGTCCTACCCCTGGCCCCGCCCCTAAACAAATTCGTACGATTTAGCCTCCTTTTACTCACGAATTCGTACGAATTGGCCGTGAGATAGCGTTGGAAATTTTTGCACGTTAATAAATAAATACGACCTCACTTTTGTGTCGATCACGCTTACACACTTGCCTCAGAAACTTTCGTCCATCATAAAAAAATTCGGATCGGGTTCGATTTTCTGCATTTTTCGCATGCGTAGCAAGTGCTTTAAGAGGTGTTTTGAGAGGTGTTTTGACAATTCACAGCCACCGAATGACGAATACGAAACTTCTCAGGAGGTGCTTCAAGAAAACATGTAATGTCAGAGGGGTTCGGCTGACAAAAAAGTTGCCAGAAACAACGATTTATAGGAACACCGTAACATCCGTCATGCCTGGTTTCTCTCGCGGGGCTCGTTTGCATCTCGCAGTGTGAACACAGATCAGTGTGCGCTTGTGTTGGTGAACATGCGAGTGTCCTGTGTCCTAAGCAATAGGTTTGGACTCCTGCCCAGAGCCACAGACCCCCAGTAGTGGAGTGAAGCTGGGCGAGCGATACCTCGTCGGGGACGTCATCTCCTTCCACTGCGAGCAGGGATACACACTAAAGGTGAAGGGAGAATCAGATCACACACACACATCGGCACTCGCTCTGAGAAGCTTTCTGCTCGTTTCGGCTGTGTTGCTTACCTTACGAAATCTTTCAGAAGAGTGACAGTCAATCAAAAGGAGTGTGTTTAGTTCAATTATGAGCACTTATTTGTCCCAGAGGCTGATTCTGAAGTAAATAGGATTTAATTTTCCGTTCTCTACTTTTCAAATGCTTTTTTAAGTGGAGATTTTATTGGTTTTACTCCAGACTTTTGGTCTTATAATACGAAAGTGCATCATAAAATATTAATTGAGATTTTTAAAGTTGATCATCTAAAAGAGTGTGTGTTTTTTTCATCTGACTCTCTTTTTAGTTCTCTCAATCACTGTCACCACGACCAATAATTTCCCGCCATATTCATTTTTTTGTAATCATAATTTTGTAAAAAAAAAAAAAAAGCCAAAAGGGTGAAAATATTTGTGTATTTAGAATCAGTGATATTTTATTTTTATTTTTATTTGATAGTTTTATTCATATTTTGTATTAGCTTTTATTTTTATATTCTTATATTCATTTTCATGTAAATTTTAACAAAATGTTTAGTCATTTCATTATGTGCTTTTAGTCATTTTTATTATTTTTTATTTTATTTTTAATATTGCTGCATGTGTAGGTTTAATTTATTTTGATTCTGATTTTAGTTTTTATTTATTTCCAGTTAATAATTTTAGTGCTTCAACTTAAACTTGTAATGCTCATTTTCGTTTAGTTTACGTTGTTCAACTAAGCCTAATATTTCTATTTTATTTAGTTCAGTTAACAGAAACGGTTTAAATAGATTTAGTTTTAGTTCATGAAACATTAGCTATGAAACGATAATTTCTCTCACTGTAATTTTGTAAAATGATGCAAAATGTGTTTAGAAATGAAAGCATCGCATTAGCATGTTTTAAATGTGATGAACATTTTTATTTAATAGTTTTATTAATATTTTGTATTAGCTTTTATTTTTCATATTTTTATTTTTCATTTAAATGTTAATTAAATGTTTAGTCACTTCGTTATATGCTTTTGTCATTAGTTGCATCAGCATGTTTAAAATGTGATGTAGGTTTGCATGAGTTATTTCAGGAAACAAAACAGACAATCTTCAGCGATTGCATGTCTACTTTGTTAAAAGTGTTTGTTCAGAAAAGGAAGTTTATTTCTAGAAGTGCCTGTAGTTGAAGAAGTTTGATTTTAAAGTGCAGCGTTTGATTTCCTGCTCTTAGATTTCATTCAGCGCCAAGGCTTTGTTATTTTGTGGGACGTTGAATGATTCATTTCCTACGAGTGATTCATCTTTCTGTGGAATTGGTGAGAGCTTCTTGGAAAAGTCAATATCTTTCTTCATTTCCACCGTTATAGGGAAGTGCGTATATAACATGCATGCCGGGACCCGTCAGACGCTGGAACTACCCCACTCCTCTGTGTCTGGGTACGTCTCACACACACACACACACACACACACACACACACACACACACACACACACACACTCCTCACTGAGAGACTGCGTTGCTTCTCGCTAATCTCAATTCTCCAATTCAATTCACATTTATTTGTATCGCACTTTTCACAAAACACATCGTTTCAAAGAAACTGCATGAGTTCGCATTACAGTTTACCTGTTATCAGAGGTGACTGTCTAAGTTATGTATTTCAGAAATGTACATATACAAAATCACAGTTATCTAATAAAGTATTAATTTAAACAATGTAATAATTAAAGGCAGAAACTATGAGCTCATTGAAGTAATGAATACTTGTTTGTTAACAAATGATTATGACATTTAGAAAATGCAGCATTGGTGCGTGTTGATTCAGAGTTTGCGTCATCTGAAGTATGATGATATTAATAAGTAAAGATCCTCCAAATGAGTGTGTCCCTGTTAGTTGTGTCACTTCATCTGATTTGCGTTGAGTGTTTTAGCGGTTTCATCACAGCGCACAGAGATCGCTCTGTTAGGGATCGCTAGAGCTCGCGTTACTCTAATGGACTGTGAAAAAGCTCTCCTCAGGCTAGATCTTTCAGGTCGTGTTCAGTCTAATCTTCCTTCTTACATTCTCTCTTTTGTTGAAATTTATTAGCCTTAAACCTCCTTCTGTCTCATGATTTCATCGCCCACAAGTTTCTCTCCGTCTAATGCTTTTCATGCAGTGCAAGACCGTGACCTGAGGTTAAGTGACGACACTACACATCTGTTAGAACCCCTACCATAGTGCACGTCTACTGCTAATAGATGTACATTTTGCAAAACGAATTTCAGTACAATTAAAATATTAAAATATTGATATTGCTATACAGTACTGTCCACTTTATATAACTTTACAGTAAGTTTCCATTTGCTAGTTTGTTAACTGCATTAGTTAGCAAGAACTAGCAATCATACACACTTCCAAAACATTTATTAATCTTAGTTAATTGCAGCATTTACTAATATATTATTAAAACCAAAAGTTGTATATTATTTAATGGACTTCTCATCGATAGTTAATGCATTAACTGAAAGTGTTACCGATAACTAGGACTTTGAAGATGTTGATTAGATGGTGATGTTTGGTTCTGTTTTGAAGATTTTCATGGTAAATTCAAGGGGTTATTCTATAGAAAGTCAACCATAGCATGGAGGAAAAAAAGCATGTTTTAATTTCACTGTATTGAAGAGCAATCTGAGAAGTTACAATCCACATTTTCACTGCAAATGTAGCGCTGGAATTGCTCTGGGACTCTTACATGCAGATCCATAAAATAAATGAAAATAAATGAAAATAAATGAAAATAAATGAAAATAAATGAAAATAAAATAAATGAAAATATCAATTGTCAATAGGTGCCATTTCAGACATTATTTATATCATCTAATGATTTTGAAATATGTTTTGTGTATTATAACGTTTTAATAAACAATGAAATTGTTACATTTGTTAGCTATTTTATTTTTTTCACATTTCATTCCATTTTTATTCTATTTCCTTAAATTCAGCAATTGAATTTGGATTTAAAAGTTAAGCTCAATTTAATTTAGAACACTGATTTTTTTGGTGTTTCATCTTATAAATAAAAAACAAAAAAATAATTGTTGTTATACTTGAATTTAATTCCATTTTAATTCTACTTCCTTAAATTCAGCAATTGGATTTAAATGTAAAAGTTAGGCCCTGTGTCCACCAAAGCGTTTTTTCCAATTGTTTTCAATGATAGCGCTGCGTTTTTAAAACGCCATGAGCGTAACTCATCAATTTCGCGCTGAACGCTTTACGTTTTTTACCGGTCGCAGAGAGTTCATACTCATCACTGTCACTTTTTACCCAGCCGTCCAATCACAGTGGAGGAGGGGCGGGGCTAATACCACACAGACCAACCGCCACATTCTGCTTGTACAACGTCAACAGATGACGGAACAAAATCATTTAAAACAAGAGCCAGAGCAAATCATAAATGATTTGCCATTTTTATATAGACACAACACAGCACAATTTAATGTAGAACACTGCGTTTGTGGTGTTTCATCTTATGTACTGAAAAATACTTTTTATGTATTGTTTTGATTTAAATCTCATTCCATTTTAATTCTACTTGCTGAAATTGATGAGTTGTCACATGACTCAGTTGTTGACATCCACCATGACTGTGTTTTAAAGGAACACGCCGACTGTTTGGGACTTTAACTTATTCACTGCACTGTACTTCTGCCCAAGCAGTGCTTCGGCTTCTGAGAATATAGTTCCCAGTGTGTATACGGTTAGAAGATGGCTGTGTCTCATGTGACCTTGTTATTCGTACACACTGTGACTATACACATCACAACATGTAAATTGGAAGAAGTTGGCGTTATTTAGTCACTTATTGGGAGCAGTATGCTAGCTGGAGCCATTTACCTCCAGTCTTTGTGCTAAGCTAGGCTAGCGGTGGGTGCGTCAGACAGAGTTACGGCACGCACGGAGATGAGAAGGGTGTGTGTGGACTTATCTAACTCTGGGGGATACGGGGAATAAGATAAAGTCCCAAAAAGTCGGCTTGTTCCTTTAAAGAATGACACTTGAAGTTTAATTGATTCGAACTCCTTCAGGGTAAACAGAAGATTCAATGTTCTCTATTGACATTTCAATTGCTGTGTTAAAGCACTGTAAATGGACAGCGAGTCCAACAGGCCATTCATTACACATCTGCCAATAAGACGAATGCAAACAAGCACACACACACACACACACACCCCGCAGTAAAATAAAGGAGATATACTTCAGTCTTCAATCCCAGTGAGTTCTACTGGTAATAATTTTAAAAGCCATTATGAGAAACCATAACACATGTATCATTTTCTCAAAATGAACGCGGCACATTTATTCCATTAGCATCTGAAAGCATTTCTTAGTGCACATCACTGCATTGTTATTTATATGAAGAGAGAACACGAGGCTCTCTTATATGTGCAAATGAGTTCATTTTGCATATCACTAGATCCGTAATGGAGTTTGGACTTGATGAATATCTGATCATTTCGCTCTCCCAGTATAGCACTGGGCTTTACACTGCATGTGTGATACTGAACAATAGTTTATGTATTGTTTTATTTGAATTTAATTCCATTCTGCTTCTACTTCCTTAAATTCAGCAATTGACTTTGGATTTAAAAGTTGAGCTCAATTTAATGTAGAACACTGAATTTGTAGTGTTTCATTTTATGAACTGAAAAATTTGTTTTATTTTTATTTAATTCCATTTTAATGCTACTTCCTTAAATTGAGCAGTTGAATGTGGATTCAAAAGTTAAGCTTGATTTAATTTAGAACACTGCATTTGTGGCGTTTCATCTAATTTGAATTGTTTCATCACATCAATATGAAGTGTTCAACAATACTGAAGTGTAATTTCATGATTTACATCATCTTATGTCATTTAAAATATGTGATGTATGATAACATTATTTATACGAAGAGAGAACACAATGAGTTATTTTCGTATATCAGTAGATCTGTAATGGACTTTGGACTTGATGAATATCTGTATAATGTTCTTCACTCTTTACTCTCCAGCTCAGTGTGGAGGATTCCTGTCCGAAATGAACGGAGTTATCCTGAGTCCCGGTTTTCCTGGGAATTATCCCAGTGGGCTTGACTGCAACTGGACGGTTAAACTTCCCGTTGGCTTTGGTTTGTATCCTGAATCCTCATTTTACGGTAACACTTTACAATAAGGTCCGTTAGTGAACATTAGTTAGCATGAACTAATAATGAACAGCATTTATTAATCTTTGTTAATGTTAATTTTCAACATTTACTAATACTTTATTAAAATCTTGTTAACATTAGTTAATGCACTGTGAAGTAACATGAACTAACAATGAACAGCTGGATTTTTATTAACTAACATTAACAAAGATTAACAAATACAGTAACAAATGCATTGCTCATGGTTAGTTCATGTCCCAATTTTGGGTCAAATATGGACAAACTCAAACATTGGATTAAAAATGTAACCCAGTGGTTGGGTTTGTCTATATTTAACCCAAATTTGGGTTGAAACAACCCAGCGTTTTTTAGAGTGTAGTTAATACATTAACTAATGTTAACTAATGAGCCTTATTGTAAAGTGTTACCCATTTTTCTTCAAGCATCTCATTGTTAAAACGCACCTCATCTCTCCTCCTATTGTTTGTGAACAGGGATTCACCTGCAGTTCCTGAACTTCTCCACGGAGTCGGTTCACGATTACCTGGAAGTGCGTGGCGGGACGCTGGACTCGGGTTCGGTGATCGACAGGTTCAGTGGGCCCGTCGTTCCCGAGTCTTTCTTCAGCACGACCCACGAGACGAGCTTCTTCTTTCACAGCGACTACTCGCAGAACAAGCCCGGTTTCCACATCACCTACGAGGGTAAGATGGGTCAGACCTGTTCGCGCATATTACTTCTACTGTAAAAAATTACCGTGATTTTAACGGTAAAAGACGGTAAAAACTGTTAATTGGTTAACAGAAAGTTTCCGTACTATATACGGTGAATAACTGTGATAGATCTAACCGTACATTTAATGTAATTAAAGTAGAGTAAAATACCGTTCAATTTACAGTTTTTGGAAGTGAAAAAGAACAAGTCATTGTATAATTTACAGTGAAAAACCGTAAATTGACATTCCCACAATTCCCTGCGTGACGCTTCACATTTGATGTATTTTTGCTGAAATATGTTTCTTCATAATTTTTTTTTCTTTCTAATCAGTTATGTACATTAGGGTTTTATGTTACATTTAATGTTATTAAATTACTGTTTATTGCCTTTTTAAAAATTTCATGTGTGTTACCACTACCAAAAGTAGTTTTTAGTGTATGTGTGAATGACACTGTGCAGCTTCGTAATAATTTTCTCAGTTTGTGGAAAAGCTGCTTGTGATGAGCTTTGATTGATCATGTGACTCTCATCACCGCTGTGATTGGTGGTTGTCAGTGTATTATAATGGTACAAAACAGATATTAGTACTTCAATAGATCAGTACCTTAACATTATATCAGATACTGAAATATGCTTTTTTACTGTCAATTTAAGTAAAGTTTGTAAAACCTAAAATATTGCTACCGTATTTTTTACGGTAAATTTCACTGATTTTTTTTTTTTTTTTACAGTGGACACACAGCGTTACATGCCTTCTCACAATAACAGGATAGAGAATATAACCAATTGTTTTCTTTGAGTTCAGTCAATGCACATCCACAAGCATATTCTAGCCAGCCTCGTGCAGCTCCGAGATGTGGCCTGAACGACTGATCGGTCTCAACGGAAAAGCCCTGTATAATTAAGTAGCTTGCGGGAATGTGAATGTCTAGCTGTGGTGATTTCAACGGGATGAATTTAAAGACGCAGATTTTCTGAGAGGATTTAACCGTGCAAACAACTACAGCACACTGAGCACAGCATTAAAAGATAGCACTAAAAATAACATCAGTGTCTTTTCAATTAAAAGCACCATTTCAACTGTTCTGTTATGTAAGGATAGCTTAAAGGGGTCCTATAATGCCCTTTTTCACAAGATGTAAAATAAGTCTCTGATGTCCCCAGAGTGTGTGTGTGAAGTTTTAGCTCAAAATGCCCCACAGATATTTTTATATCGCATGTTAAAATTGTCACTTTTTGAGGGTGAGCAAAAAAGCGCCGTTTTTGTGTGTGTCCCTTTAAATGCAAATGAGCTGCTGCTCCCGGCACAGGGGGGCGGAGCTTCAAGAGCTTGTGTGTGTGTGTGTGTGTGTGTGTGTGTGTGTGTGTGTGTGTGTGTGTGTGTGTGTGTGTTAGCAGCTCTGATTACCTCACACACACATGCACTGAACATTTAAAAAAACTTTTAGCCTTTTATGTTCAAACCGGAGTCAGACAATGATGGAGAGACTCGAGAAGAAGTGACAACATGTAGAAGCAACAGGACATTTCTGAATGGTTAGTTGATGAATTTATGAAGCTGATGTGTAGTTATCTTCTAGTCATTGATTAGCATAGTCTGTCATGATAATCTATAAATTGTGTTCCGGGGGCGGGGTTTATGTAAATTCTAGGGTTGGTGATGTCACTAACCCGGGAGGAATGTGGTGTAGTCTCTACCAGCCGTTTGTTGTAGTCCTTAAAAAGTGATTTCTTTAAAAGCAAATATCTCCCTTTGCTTTGAACTTTGAGCGTCGTAACTTTGCAGATGTTGTTTATGCTCAAACAGCAACATTACACACTAACTAAAGTTAGAAAAGTCAAATCATAATCAACCAGCCCTTTAACTATTGCTAATACTGTATGATTGGAGATTCAAACAGACCTCTAAATCTAAGTGTTAAACTCTTCACTTTTGCTCATGAATGATGTCCTGAAGACAGGTTTGCTTTTACTTTAGTAAGGGATTACGTTCACACATATAAAAATAAAGATATAGCTCTAAAAATCGTTCATTGACAGCCAATCAGAATCCATCCTGTTTCAAATAGCGTGTGCATTTAAAGCGACAGACACAGAATTTACAGAACGATATGTGTGGATGCTAATATAGTTATAGTTATCGTTATAGTTGTGAACGGCCCTTTAGACGGTTTCCATCTGACAACCACCCTGAAATCCCTAGTAAGATTTACTCAGAAGTTTTAAAAGTCTATTTTTATATTCCTCCGCTTGTGCCTTTGTGGTTTAGACAGCAGGAATGTGTCACTATTCTGGCTTTATGGTTCCTGAACAGTAAGATGTTTCTCTTCACTTGAGGTTTTGAAGTAATAAATATAATATGGAGTTCACGTTAAGCCTTCGCCATCTATTCGTAAACCTCGGTGTCTTAATCGATTCAACTCTATCTTTTGTCTCTCATATTTCTTCTCTTTTTTCCATCTTCGTAATATTGCACGTCTTCGATCGTCTCTCACTTTAGCTGACGCTGGAACCTTAATTCATGCATTAATCACATCACGTCTGGATTATTGTAATGCTCTATTTCTTGGTCTGCCCAAAAAAATTACTGCAAGATTACAGTGTGTTCAAAACTCGCTTCATGACCTTCACTGGATACCCGTGGCATCACGTATTCACTTTGAGGTATTACTTCTAACGTTTAAGGCATTAAATGGTCTTGCATCTCCATATCTGTCTGATCTACTGATCTACTTTCTGGTTGGCTACTGTAGGTGGAAGGTCATTTAGTGTTAATGCTCCTAAATTATGGAATTATGGAATCCGGGGCCGGTTTCACAAAAGATAGACTTTGACTATGGCTTAGATATAGTAGATAGTCAGACTTCAGATAGACATCTAAATCAGACCATTGCACAAAGCACTGAAGACTCTGACTATCTTAAGGAGGACTACACTGCAATGCATTCTGGGTAAATTAAGACACTTTTCAAAACAAAGAACATGGGGGATCGAGTAAGCGCATTCAACCGCTCGGTGCAGTTTACCCCAGTGGAGAATATGTGTTTGTTGGAGGAGTATAACAGTTACAAGGACATTTTACTTGGGAAATTTAGCAGAGAATGTAGTAACAAGAAGAAATGTTTAAATTATGAGCCATTTTCCCTTTTCTTTTGGCTGTTTGTAATGTAACTGATTGTTACTGCTGGTTGCCACGGTAACAGAGTCTTAGACCTGAGTTAGCCTGGGGGTAAGAGGGGTCTAATGTTTTGGGTCTAAATTAAGTCAGTCTTTATTTTTGTGAAACAGTCTAACTTGCATTAGATCTAGTCTATGAGCAGATTTTAGACTTGTCTAACACTATAGACCGCTCTAAAATAGCTTTGTGAAACCGGCCCCTGTGGCTTCATTCAAGAACTCAGCTAAAAACATATCTATTTAAACACGGAAAAAGTCAGATTTTCAGGATATGTCACCTTTAGAATATATCAGTTTTGTGAACTTGAAAGAAAAAGTTCTAAATACGCATAAAAGTTTATTTGACTGAACTAATTAGTTTAATTTAATTTTGTCCTACTCAAACCGATTAATTATTTCGAGCATTAGTGTAATTGAATTGCAATTGTAATGTGCACCAAAATACATTTGAGGTTCGTGCTGAGTGAATTCTGCATTTCAAAGCTTAAATACAAGAGTAGATATTTAAAGTGTACTTAAGTATGCTTGGAATGGTTCCACTTTATCACAAACAAGTATATTTTATAAAACTGCTTTTAGACAACTAAAATGCTGAGTTGTTCCAATTTAACAGACTGTAACTATACCAATTTATAGTTGGCCACAAATACATGTAGTTATACTAAAGTACATACGAGTAAATTGTGCTTAAGTTTACTATTTTTTCACTAGGGATGCACCTCAGTTTTTGAGTGAAAAATTTGTCAATATTCAATCAAATATGAAAAGAAAATGGCATTGTTTATCACACTAGTGTGCTTTAATGTTTAACCAGGAAGTTTGTTTTGAAATGCTTTTCTTAATTTAACTATTATTTAATTAATTAATTTAACATGCATTTTGGATAATGTAACTATATGTGTCCTTATGTGATTGTAATGTGTGTGTGGGTGTGTAAATGTATTGTAATGTACAATGTAAAGCGACCTTGAACTACGGAAAGGCGTTATATAAATAAACTTCTTCTTCTTCTTATAAATAGAAGCTCTCATCCTCAGTGAAACTGCTTGCTTTGACAGAACTTTTCAGTATTAGTCACAACATATTTATTGCTTTTGTGTGTGTGTGTGTGTGTGTGTGTGTGTGTGTGTGTGTGTGTGTGTGTGTGTGTGTGTGTGTCCACACGGCTAAGTTTAGACATTTAATTTTAGATGCTAATTATGACTCTTTATGTTCTCTAAATTATTTAGAATTAGAATATTAAATCCAAAGTTATTTTATGCTTTCGTTAATAATTATGTATGTTAATTGTCTAAGCATTTTTGCACATCATGGACTGTAAGTTTATTAAAATTAAACTAAACTAGTTTAGAACTTTGTCTTGCATAATTTCTATTGCAATCTGAAGCCATAGGAGACGTTCCTGCATAATCAAATGTACATGTTCATTTTCAATAGGTGCCTTTGGTTGGATGCACTTGTTAGGTTTTAATGTCAAGTTAATGAAAGTTACAGGATGTTAAGTTACAGAAAGGTAATCTGATTAGGTAACTCGCGTTACTTGTAATGTGTTACTCCCAACACTGCTTTTATATCTGAGTTACTTTATCAAATAAGTAATGGACAGCTCTCCTGTCTCAAGGAGAGAAATCGTGTGTAATGCACAGAGGCTTTCTTTAATGAAAACATTGAAGTAATCTGTGAAAAGTAATCTGATTACATTACTTATAATTTGTTACACCTAACACTGCCCTGTTATATAACTGACACTGGTGTTCATTATGGCTTCTCACTGGATAAAATCTTCTGCTCATAAGTACATAACACAGTTTGTGTGTGTGTGTGTGTGTGTGTGTGTGTGTGTGTGTGTGTGTGTGTGTGTGTGTGTGTGTGTTCAGCCTATGAGCTGCAGAGGTGTCCGGATCCGCGGCCCTTCCGGAACGGAGTGGTGATTGGCAGTGATTTCGGCGTGGGAATGACCATCTCGTTCCAGTGCCTGCCGGGATACACACTTCTGGGGGAATCGGCGCTCACGTGTTTGCATGGCATCAGCCGCAACTGGAACCATCCTGTGCCTCGATGTGACGGTACCCAACAAACCTTTCGTCTTCTAGCCCTTCTTACAGACAATACTGAAATATTCCCCCGGTTTCACAGACGAGGCTTAAAGGGTTAGTTCACCCAAAAATGAAAATTCTGTCAGTAATGACTCTCCCTCATGTTGTTCCAACCCCGTAAGACCTTCGTTCATCTTCAGAACACAAATGAAGATATTTCTGATTAAATCTGAGAGCTGGATCACTCCTCCATAGGCTTCTCTGTTATTGAAACTTGCCGGCCCACAAAGTTAGTAAAGACATCGTTAAAATAGTCCAAGTGACTACAGTGGCTCAACCTTAAGTTTATCAAGCGATGAAAATACTTCTTGTCTGCAAAAACAAACAAAAATAACGACTTAATTCAACTCTTCATTTTCCTCCGTGTGGGCCTGAGTGACGTAGTGTAACAGCGCAGCGCTTCTGGGTTGTACGTCAGAACGGAGGCTCAGTATCAGAGGCACACAAAAAGTATTCTCGTCGCTTGAAATGTTCATTTTGGGGTGGACTAACCCTTTAAGATAGTCATTGCTTTGTCTGCTGTCACTTTAAGACCTGACGCACGGATCCAACATACTGTTACACGTGTTTTCTTTCTTAACTATTTACATTCACTTAAAACATAACTGACTGTGTTTACGAGAATACTCGCCAAGACCGGCATTTGGACATTATTTTGAAATCTATAAACTCAATTTAGTACTTAAAAAAATACTTAACCCTGGCTTAATCTCAGATCTGTCTGTGAAACCAGGCCATTAAACTGTCAAGTTTTGTAAACACTTTACAATAAGGTTCATTAGTTAATGTATTAACTAACATGAACTAACCCTGAGCAATACATTTGTTACTGTATTTGTTAATCTTTGTTAATGTTAGTTAATAAAAATCCAGCTGTTCATTTGTTTGTTCATGTTAGTTCACAGTGCATTAACTAATGCTAACTAGATTTTAATAAAGTATTAGTAAATGTTGAAATTAACATTAATAAAGATTAATAAATGCTGTATACAGTGCAATGCATAAGTGAATACACCCATGCTAAAGTTGACTAAAAAGAGGAATAAAAAATCATATTTTGGAAATTGAACTTAATGCCTTAATTTAAAAAATTAGGAAAAATCCAACCTTTAAGGACACCAATTTTCTTTGTGAATGAATAATGTATCGTAAATAAATAAATGTTATTCCTTAAAATACATGGTGCATAAGTTAGTACACCCCTATGTTAAATTCCCATAGAGGCAGGCAGATTTTTAGGTTGGATTTTTCCTAATTTTTTAAATTAAGGCATTAAGTTCAATTTCCAAAATATGATTTTTTATTCCTCTTTTTAGTCAACTTTAGCATGGGTGTATTAACTTATGCATTGCACTGTATGTGCAGTTCATTATTAGTTCATGCTAACTAATGTAGTTCACTAATGTTGACTTACGAGTGTTACCGTAAATTCTATAAAAGCTCCACTGGTAAATGTGGACCATATATGAATGCTTTTCTGCATGCATTAAACTGTGAACTGAAGTGTGACGTCACTGCATTACTGCATCTGTATAAGGCATTGTGCTTCTGAGTTTTGATTGTATTGGCCTTCCTTCAGCTCTTTGCGGTGGGAATATCACGGCCCTCAACGGCACCATCTACTCTCCGGGACACCCGGCTGATTACCCCAATCTTAAAGACTGCATCTGGAGCATCCGAGTCCCTCCAGGCAACGGCATCCACATCAACTTCACCGTGCTCAACACCGAGCCCATCTACGACTACATCACCATCTGGTACGAGTCCTGCCGGCGCTTTAGAAGAGTCTTCACCTAAACGCTAACATCTGCTGAGCCTCGTATAACCTCAGCACTCACAGAACTCACACGAGTGTTAAGAATAACCTCGGCTTTAGGATAGAGATACTGATTATTTTAGTGTTTCGGAGTCTGATCATCGTCATTCATAAACGATTTTATCCAAATTCATAATTACTTTTCTTAATATGATACAAAAAAATAAGTTAACAACCGTTAGATTGCAAAACAACAACTGCACGATTGCAATTCATTTATTCAGTAATTAATTAATTCATTTATTTATTGTTATGTTTTTATATTGCGTGATGATGATCAATATTTTATAATGTACAATTATGTGTTTTTTTTTTTAAATGGCCGATGATGAACAATATTTTATTATTTTTCTATTTGTCAATATTATGACTTATGACAAATAATAATAGATTTTTTTTATTATTGTTATTATTATTTAACATTTTGCTTTCGGACCAGCAGCCACTTGACACTTGTTCATGGACAAGGACAAACTCTCTGGTGTTAATAATGATAATAATAATAATAATAATAATAAAATTGCAAAACAACTCCTTAACAATCGCCATAAATAAATTACTTTATTTATTTATTTATTGTTTGTTTGTTATGTTTTTAAATGACTGATGATGAAAAACATTTCATAATGTACAATTGACATTTATTTATTTTATTGTTTATTTATTTGTTTTTAAATGGCGATACAATATTTTATTAAATATGTATTATTTATTATTATTATTATTATTATTATAGTTGTTACTACTACTAATAATAATAATAATTAGATTGCAAAACAACAACTTCACAATTGCCATAAATTAATTAATTAATTGTATTTATTTAAATAATGAATTAATGTTCTTAAATTTTAAATGTTTTTTATGGCCAGTGATGAACATATTGTACATAAATGATACAAAAAATGATACAAATTATACATAAATTATACAAAACCGCTGTTTCTTGATGGCGTTATTGAGTGCTACTGTTAAAACCCACCGAACGATCGGTAAAAAAAATAAAAGAACCGATTACCAAGTGTGAGTTTGGATCCATCAGAATGATTTGTCAAGAATTCCAGCAGAGAGTTTGTCCTCGTCCATGAAGAAACGCATCTGTTGTAATGCTGCTGATCTGAGACTTACATAACACTTTTTAGTCTTTTATCTGTTTTGTTTCACACATTTCTCTCTCTTCCATGTATTTTCTCCTTGAGCGAACATTAGTGCTGAAGTGTCAAGTGGCTGGTGCGAATGCAAAATGTTGACGCTTGTGTTCATATCATGGAAAATAGGATTTTTCTTGCTTTTCCAGAATAAAAGGGTTTAAATCCTTCCCCAGGAACGGCGTATTCAGAAATCATTTATCATAGAGTATGACCTACCAAATTTACATATCAATGCATATTCAAAGCTCAATGCTGTTGTTACTCACTTCTCATGCAAAGGGTCGTTTACATACAGAAGTCTTCGAGGTACAATAGTGAAAACAGACTGTTGAGGTTAATCATTTCATTTCACCTGTGGACATGACATTGTGACTCTTTTTGGGGCATTTTCCACAAACATCAAAAAGTTAAACTAAAGAAGACAAACTATAGAGGAAAAGTTTACATTAGTCTCTGTGGTAACACTTTACCTAAAGTCTTTATGCATAATGCATTATAACAGTATTTGAATGCATTTATTATGCATTGTAATGTACCTCATGAATAACTGTAACCACAGCTATAATATTATATATTCATCGAACACCTTTAGAAAGAATAATGCATTAAAACACATGATAAACAACCAGTTTCAGATGCAACAAGGAATCTGCAAATATTATAATGCAATTTAACTTTGGTTACAGTTATTTATGAAGCGATATAATGCATTATAATTTGCATTATGAACACCATTATTATAATGCATTATACATAAAGGCTTGAAGTAGCCGATCTGTTATAAAATGTTATAATAAACATTTACAGTTACAGCTTAAGACCAATACTTTATATCTATCTGTCATATACTATATTTAATGAACATGCTCAACTTTAAAAAGGTTTTCCATGACAATAATTGTATGATTTAATGGTTCAACTCATAAATGAAAGCCCATTCGTTATCTAGTGATGCACAACCTTGATAAAAACTATTATTTTCTGCACGACACACTAAAGTTGAGTAGTTTAGAAAGCTACATTGCTAGTTTCATAAAAGCTTCTTCCTAATTAAAGGGGTGGGATAATGGCCTTTTCACAAGATGTAAAATAAGTCTCTGATGTCCCCAGAGTGTGTGTGTGTGTGTGTGTGTGTGAAGTTATAGCTCTAAATACCCCACAGATATTTTTATATAGCATGTTTTCACACATTTGAGGGTGAGCAAAAAAGCACAGTTTTTGTGTGTGTTCCTTTAAATGCAAATGAGCTGCTGCTCCCGGCACAGGGGGCGGAGCTTCAAGAGCTTGTGTGTGTGTGTGTGTGTGTGTGTGTGTGTGTGTGTTAACAAGCTCTGATTAGTCTCCCCTACATTTAGATAGGTGGGACATTTAGACTCGTTGTGAATACGCAGGCCACAAGAAGTAATTTTTTAATTTTTAAACATTTTTATCACTTTTACTCACGACATGCTATCCGGCAACAAAGGATAGCGGCGGCGCTGCCAGACTAAGACAATGCATGCACTGAGACACAAATGCGTTTGCCCACCTATCTAAATGTATCTAAATAACCCCTATTTCCAGAAATGGTGGTGTGTTCCTTTAAAAAACACTGTGAAATACAGGATTTTGACCGATTGAGAAGCAAGGTCAGTGTTTTGATCGCTCTGCTTTAAGCGTGTAACTCACTATTGAGGGTTTTGAATGAGAACGACAGAAAAGAGATGCTGTTCTTTATATGATCCCGGCAGACGTGGGAGAGCGAGAGAGAGAGTGTTTTATCAGCAAACAGAAGATGTCAGGGATGTTTTAAATGCCTCTATTGTCTCCTGTAGGGACGGCCCTGACCAAACCTCTCCTCAGATCGGTCAGTTCAGCGGGAGCTCGTCTCAGGAGTTCGTTTCCAGCACATCCAATCAGATCCTGCTAAAGTTCCACAGCGACTTCAGCACCAGCGGATTCTTTGTTCTGCGTTTCCATGGTGAGCAGTTTCCCGCTTTAATGTTGCACGGCTTAGTTTGCTGATCGTCTGTGTGTTGCTTATTGTCAGGTTGATTATCCTGGCTTATTCCCTCACGCCCACAGAACATGTTCTTTATGCTCAACATGCTTGCATACATTCAGCTCAAACTGTGCTGTGAAATTGCATTATGTACATTCAGGTTTCTGCTGTATATGTTCCTGTTTTTTGTAAATAGATGCACTTTTATGATGGATAGATGCACTTTTATGATGGACAGATGCACTTTTATGATGGATAGATGCACTTTTATGATGGACAGATGCACTTTTATGATGGACAGATGCGCTTTTATGATGGATAGATGCACTTTTATGATGGACAGATGCACTTTTATGATGGACAGATGCACTTTTATGATGGATAGATGCACTTTTATGATGGACAGATGCACTTTTATGATGGACAGATGCACTTTTATGATGGATAGATGCACTTTTATGATGGACAGATGCACTTTTATGATGGATAGATGCACTTTTATGATGGACAGATGCACTTTTATGATGGACAGATGCACTTTTATGATGGATAGATGCACTTTTATGATGGACAGATGCACTTTTATGATGGATAGATGCACTTTTATGATGGACAGATGCACTTTTATGGGTATAGATGCACTTTTATGATGGACAGATGCACTTTTATGGGTATAGATGCACTTTTATGATGGACAGATGCACTTTTATGATGGACAGATGCACTTTTATGGGTATAGATGCACTTTTATGATGGACAGATGCACTTTTATGATGGACAGATGCACTTTTATGGGGATAGATGCACTTTTATGATGGACAGATGCACTTTTATGATGGATAGATGCGCTTTTATGATGGACAGATGCACTTTTATGGGGATAGATGCACTTTTATGATGGACAGATGCACTTTTATGGGGATAGATGCACTTTTATGGGGATAGATGCACTTTTATGATGGACAGATGCACTTTTATGATGGACAGATGCACTTTTATGATGGACAGATGCACTTTTATGGGGATAGATGCACTTTTATGATGGACAGATGCACTTTTATGATGGACAGATGCACTTTTATGATGGACAGATGCACTTTTATGATGGACAGATGCACTTTTATGATGGACAGATGCACTTTTATGATGGATAGATGCACTTTTATGATGCATAGATGCGCTTTTATGATGCATAGATGCGCTTTTATGATGGATAGATGCACTTTTATGATGGATAGATGCACTTTTATGATGCATAGATGCGCTTTTATGATGGATAGATGTACTTTTATGATGGATAGATGCACTTTTATGATGCATAGATGCGCTTTTATGATGGATAGATGCACTTTTTTGATGGATAGATGCACTTTTATGATGCATAGATGCGCTTCTATGATGATAGATCCACTTATGATGGATAGATGCACTTTTATGATGGAAAGATGCACTTTTATGATGGACAGATGCACTTTTATGATGGACAGATGCGCTTTTATGATGGACAGATGCACTTTTATGATTGATAGATGCACTTTTATGATGGACAGATGCACTTTTATGATGGACAGATGCACTTTTATGATGATAGATGCACTTTTATGATGGACAGATGCACTTTTATGGACTTCAAAACAGAAACAGCCATTAACTGCCATTGTAAAGCTTGGAAGAGCCAGGACATTTTTTTATATACAGTGGTGGTCAGAATTAATGGCACCCCTGGTAAATATGATAAAAATGGCTGTAAAAAATAAATCTGCAATGTTTATCCTTTTGATCTTTCATTCAAAAAATTCGCAAAAAATCGAACCTTTCATTGAAGTAAAAGAACTCAAATTGGAGGGTAAATCACATGAAATAAATGTTTTTCTCCAAAACACGTCGGCCACAATTATTGGCATCCCTAGAATTTTTTATGAGTAAAATATCTCTGAAGTATATTCTCATTAATATTTACCTTTATTTAGCACACCAGGGTGACTAGGAACATAAAACTGTCCAGCTATGACTTCTTGTTTCACAGGAGTTTAAATATGACGAATACACAAAGGCCAAATCCCCTTAATCATCCGTCACAATGAGTAAAACCACAGAATACAGTTCTGATTTGCAGCAAAAGATTGTTGAGCTTCACAAAATAGAAAGTGGCTGTAAGAAAATATCTAAAGAATTGAAAATCCCCATTTTGACCATCAGGGCAATAATTAAGACGTTATAATCAACTAAAGATGTTGATTCTGCCAGGAAGAGGACGTGTGTCTATATTGTCTTAATGGACGGTGAGGATGAAAGTTTGAGTGGCCAAAGACTCTTCAAGGATCACAGATGGAGAATTGCAGAGATTGCTGGAGTCTTGGGGTCAGAGAGCCTAAACAAAAATGATCAAACAACCCCTACATCCCCACATGTTGTTTAGGAGGGTTTCAGGAAAAATCCTCCTCGCTCCTCCAGAGATAAACTCCAGCATATTCAGTGGTCAGACACGACTGGATCTTCAAAAGGGATTCTGTGGTCAGATGAAACAAAAAAAGGGCTTTTTGGCAGCAAACCCAGCAGATGTGTTCGGTGCAAACAGGGATGAAGAGTACCCCATGCCTACGGTTAAATACACTGCTGGATCTTATATGTTGTGGGCCTATTTATTTGCTGGAGGTCCTGGACTTCTTGTTCAGATACATGGTATTATGGATTCTAGCAAATACCAACAGATAAAAAATCAAAACCTGACGGCCTCTGCTAGAAATCTTATAATGGGCCGTGGTTGGATCTTCCATCAGGACAACGGTCCAAAACAAACATCAAAATCAACACAAAAATGGGTCACTGAGCACAAAATGAAGCTTCTGCCATGAGCGTCCCAGTCCCCTAAACTGAACCCTATAGAAGATGAGTGGGCTGAACTGAAGAGGAGAAGCACAAACATGGATCTGGGAATCTGAGGATCTGGAGAGATTTTGTATGGAGGAATGGTCTCTGATCTCTCGTCAGGTGTTCTCCAAACTCATCAGGCATTATAGAAGAAAACTCAGATCTGTTATCTTGGCAAAAGGAGATTACAAAAAGTATTTAATAACAGGGTGCCAATAATTATGGCCAGCGTGTTTTGGAGAAAAACATTTATTTCATAAAGTGATTTACCCCCCACTTTCAGTTCTTTGACTTCAATGAAAGGTTCGATTTTTGTGAATTTTTTTAATGAAAGATCAAAAGGATAAACAATGCAGATTTATTTTTGACAGCCATTTTTTATCATATTTACCAGGGGTGCCATTAATTCTGACCACCACTGTAACTCTGATATATCATTTACACCTAGGATAACTTGAGGTTGAGTAAATCATGGGCTAATTTTAATTTTTGGCTGAACTATCCCTTTAAACCTCAAACTGATGCAAAGACTAGACCCACGGAAATGATTTAAAAAATTATTATCTTTCCACATTTTTAAGCTAAAAATCTTTCTATTTTTAACAATAGAGCAGGTGCAGCCATTGAGTGTTCAAGTCTTTCAGTGTCACACCAGATGTGATTTAAAGGCCGTGACATGCATTAAAAAGCATCTTTTCATGTCAACCAGAGTTTTTGTCCTAACCAGCAGCGACAATTCTACTTTAGAAACTGCTTCTGTTTCTGCGACATGTGGCTGGAAAAACAATGTACAAAGTGTGACAATTATAATCTCAGATGTTGACTATATGCTTTAATTGATGTTAAAAGCATGTAATGTGAGTTTGACTATCATTCATAGCCGTACTGAAAGCGGTGATGGATCATTCACCTCAGATCATGAAAATACATTAAAAGAAACAAGAACGAACAAGTGTTTTCTATAACAAAGATGTTCCAAATGTTAAAATGGTGTAATATTTATGAATTTGGTTTTGTGCTTATCTATTTGGTTGCGAGTGCAGTGAGCTTGCAGGGAGACTCCGCCCACACGCTCTTCTGATTGGCTGTGGTTTGTGATTGATTTGCTTGCGACTGCAGTGAGCTTGCAGATAGACTCCGCCCACACGCTCTTCTGATTGGCTGTGGTTTGTGATTGATTTGGTTGCGAGTGCAGTGAGCTTGCAGAGAGACTCCGCCCACACTCTCTTCTGATTGGTTGTGGTTTGTGATTGATTTGGTTGCGAGTGCAGTGCGCTTGCAGAGAGACTCCGCCCACACTCTCCTCTGATTGGCTGTGGTTTGTGATTGATTTGGTTGTGAGTGCAGTGAGCTTGCAGAGAGACTCCGCCCCCACACTCTTCTGATTGGTTGTGGTTTGTGATTGATTTGGTTGCGAGTGCAGTGAGCTTGCAGAGAGACTCCGCCCACATTATTTTAGCTGTTCATACCTGCTTTTTGATGTTGTAACCTGGTATTGGTTTTCATATTATTTTAAGTTATCATTGTACTAATAAACACACTAGATTGTGGCGCAAACAGTTTTACCGTTTACTGCACTTTAAGCCGGTCACATATCTGACGAGTTAATGAAAAGCAAGTACATGCACGAGTTGAAAAATGAATTTAAAACCAGAATATAAGGCTCATATTTTGTAAAAATTAGGCTAAATATTTAAACAGGTTTACCAATGGTGTGTTGAGGGTTAGGGGTTGGTTAGCACAAAATACCAATTACATTTAAATAATCAAACATTCATTCCTGAAAATGAATAATTCCAAAGCAGAATTGAATAGTAATTGCTGTAAAATAACAGCTAGTACATATATAAAAACACTCTATGTTCCTGGAAGTATTTCACGTTGCTGCTTTGCTCTCTTGCTGTTTGTTTTACTGCTCTCAGAAACACAGGCTAGAAATGATATTACTTGTTTGTTTGGAAAATGGCTTCGATTATTGCCTCGGATGGCGCTGTGATGTGTTTGGAAACTTCCGTCATCCGTAATAACACCCGTGTCTGAACGAGCAGGAGTAGAAACATACGCAGTTGGCTTCTCAAATCCTTGCTGTTATGAAACCTCATAAGTTACAGTTTGAAATGCACTATATTGTGTGCATCGTACAAGCAGAGGCATATGGAGACTGAACAGAGTTTGCATTTAGCATGCACGATTAATCGCATCACATTTGTTTACAATATATATATGTGTGTGCTGTGTGTAATTATTTTGTATATATAAATACACACACATGCATGTATATATTTAAGAAATTTTTTTTATTTTATATCTAAAATATTTATATATAATATTAATTATGTACAAATATATATATATATATTAGTGCTGTCAGTTAAACGCTTTATAACGGCGTTAACGCAAACCCATTTTAACGGCGTACATTTTTTTATCGCGAGAGTAACGTTCTTTTTGGCCTAGCAAACTTTGTCGTTTTTTTCACATGCCGTTTCAACAACTAGTAACGTTAGAAAAACGACACCACCACCCCGGATCCAGCTAGACCGGACACAACAGGCCCGCCGCACACACTCGTTTGGGCTCGCGAGCCGGCCGAAGAGTCGTAGGCTAACGTTACGTTCTGAGTGGATGGCGAGCGCGAGACGCTGAAATGGATGCCAATAAGATTCTGAATGGAAAGTTTACTTTTAAAAAGTTGCCAAATGGTTCCCTTGACAAGACCAAAGTGATGTGTGTGTTTCGTCGTTGTGAACTGAGCGATCATCGCAGCACGTCCAGTCTGAAACACCACTGGATGGCCAAGCACACACACAGCTGATGCTGATGAAGTCTCTGATGCCGTTATTTGCTCCGAGTGAGAATGTTAGTGTGAAACTGAACACTGCAGTATATGCCAGTGTTGGTTTCAATAAAAAAACATTTGCACAGAGCAAGCCGATCCACTTTTCCATGTTGATAAGAGCATTAAAATGAGAAAAAAATAATGGGACAAAAAGAAATCAAGGGACATTTAGAATAGATAAAAATGTGCAATTAATTGCGAGTTAAAGGGTTAGTTCACCCAAAAATGAAAATTCTGTCAGTAATGACTCTCCCTCATGTTGTTCCAACCCCGTAAGACCTTCGTTCATCTTCAGAACACAAATTAAGATATTTTTGATGAAATCTGAGAGCTGTCTCACTCCTCCACAGGCTTATGGACACTAGAACTTGCTGGCCCAGAAAATGTATTAAAGACATTGTTAATATAGTCCAAGTGACTCCAGTGGCTCAATCTTAAGTATATCAAGCGACGAGAATACTTTTTGTGCGCAAAAACAAACAAAAATAACGACTTTATTCCACTATTCATTTCCTTCTCTCTGAGCCTCGAGTGAGTTCACGTAGTGTTTTAGCGCAGCGCATCTGTGTTACACGTCACCACGTAGGCTCACTATTGGCCGACGCTGGTCATGTGTGTGATGCGTGTGACGCACAACACAGAAGCGCTGCGCTAAAACACTATGTGAACTCACTCGAGGCCCAGAGAGAAGGAAATGAAAAGTGGAATAAAGTCGTTATTTTTGTTTGTTTTTGCGCACAAAAAGTATTCTCGTCGCTTTATAAACTTAAGATTGAGCCACTGTAGTCACTTGGACTATATTAACAATGTCTTTAATACATTTTCTGGGCTAGCAAGTTCTAGTGTCCATAAGCCTGTGGAGGAGTGAGACAGCTCTCAGATTTCATCAAAAATATCTTAATTTGTGTTACGAAGATGAACGAAGGTCTTACGGGGTTGAACAACATGAGGGAGAGTCATTACTGACAGAATTTTCATTTTTGGGTGAACTAACCCTTTAACTATGACATTAATGTGATTAATCACAATTAAATATTTTAATCGTTTGATGGCACTAATATATATATACATGCATATGTGTATATTTATATATAGAAAATAATTGTACACAGCACACACACATATATTATGTAAACACAAACTTTTATTTTGGAAATGATTAATCGTTGCTCAGCACAAATTGACTTCAATTTTGTCAATGATTTTTGGTTTTACAGTGAAACATGCAGGTGCCTCTCTGCTGGAGATAAATGTGGCCAGAATAACTCTGATGTTTGATGCTTGCGATGCTCACTCGGTTATCGAACAGAGCATTTAACAGGGGAAATAGCATCTGAACACGACAGACGACCTTTAACCCCATCGCATCTCTCTAATCCGTTTTGCCGTTGTGATGGGAAAGCGTTATTCGATAAAGGACAATAATATCTGGGTTAGCATATTTTCTGCTGATGCTTTTGAGGTTTACCAATAAAGCAATACAGCATAAGTTTGTTAAGTCAAGAGCTGCAGAGCACAAAGCTCGTTAGGGTTTTAAAAGATAATAAAATGAGATGCTTGCGGTCCCAGAGCGTGTGTTTCTGTTTCCTCCTGATGAGGAATTTTAAATGAGATGTGCTTTTGTTTATCAGCGGCGCCGTCTCACAATATAGAGGTCATTTAACTGTGTGTAAATCTTCATGATGTTAAGATACTGAGAGCGTTTGCTGGATGAAAACTCATTTAAACTAATCCTTAACTATCTTACAACCTTCCGTGTGTGTGTGTGTGTGTGTGTGTGTGTGTGTGTCGGCAGACATGAACGAGCAACACTCTTTTCTTCTTCTTCTTCAGTTAATCTATCAATTAAACTTGTCGAATAATAACCAATAATAATTACAGAACATTTTTATATTTATTAGCAGGTTCATTTAATATATTTCATGTATACAGTAAAAACAAAACAAGTTTTAATATATATATTTTTTTATTATAATTTTTTTAACTTTATTTATTCATCTGCAATGTATTCATTCATTGTCAACATTGATAATTATAACAAATGATTAAATGTATTAGCAAATTAGTTAAATTACTACATTTTAAATAAATTATTTAATGTTACGGCATTATTTTGATCATATTTTTTAGCAGGTTGTTTAGCATGAACAATATATTACTTTATATTTAACAAAATTATTGCATTGACATTTAAAATGAATACTTTTAATATTATAGCATTATCTTTCTTTTTGAATATGTATATTATAAACATAATTTCCCAGCATTGCTGCACTAAAGCGTGTAGTTCGTATAAACACATTTAAAATGTGTTAATTATATATCTCAGTGAGGGAATATGACATGTTCTGCTCAACATCAAAATAGTGATTATGATCATAACACACCAGTAATAGAAGGTTCTGAATGTATATAATCCTGTTTTAGAAACTCGTTGCAATTAGACAGTGCGCATAATGAGTGTTGGCGAGGCAGATGCTGAGACGGTGATTATGATTCATACTCTCGTGTAATTTTGTTGTGCATTTAGAGAAACTCCAGTGACAGGTGTGATGATTTAAGATGTAATTGTGTGGGTTGTTTTCAAAGCGTTATCACTTAAACGAGCTCTAAACATCACGTATCTCGCTCATCTCGTTCCCAGCTTACCAGCTCCGTGTGTGTCAGCCTCCCGCACCCGTGGCCAACGCAGAAATCCTGGCCGAAGATGATATATTCGAAATTGGTAAGAACATTTTTCATTTTTTATTCTTTATTAAGCTTTACATAAACAGTGAACCATCAACAGCAACACGATATGTTGAAATTAGACTTGAAATTCACCCTCGTTCCTGAATGTTAGAAGTACAAGTCATGCATGTTGTACTGAATATGCAAATAAAGACATGTAAACGTATGAATACATAAACGTGAGAAATAAATACAATGAAATGACTAAATAAAATTAACTTGATAAGAATGCATACGTATACATGTCGTATACCTATATATACACACATACATAAAGATAAACTATATGTACATATATAATTATACATATGTGCAATGCTTATACTTTGCATTCATGCATCTATGAACACGCATATTCACACACTCCTACCATGCGCTTACATACTTGCAACAACCCACTTACATCTGTTCATACACACGTCTGAGTAATCAGGGCTTGAAATGGGGGGAAAAAGGTGCCGGTACTCTAGCTGATCGGACAATGGGTGGTTTTGACTTAGTGGACTTTTCCACTCTTAATAATTCTTTCAAGGTTAAATGGATAAAATCTTTCTTGAACAATCCTACATCTTTTTGGAATGTTATCCCAAATTATATTTTCAGTTCAGTTGGAGGTTTGCATTTTTTGTTACGCTGCAACTATGACATTTCTAAAACAACTTTAACTCTTTCTAGTTTTCATAAACAGGCGTTAATATGCTGGTCCCTGATATATAAGTATACATTTTCTCCACATAATTATTTTATTTGGAACAACCAAAATATTAAATATAAAAATAAATCTCTTTTTTTAAACAAATGGTTTGATAAAAATATACTTTTAGTGAGTCAACTTTTAGATGAAAGGGGTGTCTTGCTCTCTTATGAGCACTTTATGCAAGAATTCTCTTTTCCAGTCCCCCCAAGAGAATATGCCATTGTTTTTGGGGCAATTCCTGATTGTATAAAACCTTTAGTCAATCCTGGCCCTAAAGGTCCTTTATGCTCTCCACCTATATTTGACAACACTAATTTATTTGTTGATCAAACTCCTTTCAGCAGATTGTCAAACAAGAAAATTCGCTCAATTCTTAACAAGGATCAGATTTCTTTACCTGCTTGTGTAAGCTTTTGGAACAACAAATTTGATAACAATATAGTATGGGAAGATTTCTGGCTCCTTCAGAAAAAGTTATTTTTATCTAATAAAGTTGTTGAAGTATCTTTTAAAATTATTCATAATTGCTATCCAGTTAATTATAATTTTGCTAAATTTAATAGTAGTATCTCCCCTTTGTGCACCTTTTGTCATCAGGTCGATGAGACAATTACTCATTTATTTTGGGAATGTATGTATTGCAAAATATTTTGGGTTGACTTTTCAATTTTTGTTAAAAGATATATGTCTGTTAACTTTTGTATAAGCCAAAAAATTGTGTTTTTTGGTGACTCTATGAAAGTAGACCCTTATCATTTTAAATTTATTCTCAACTTATTACTTTTTCTTGCCAAATTTTATATTCACAAGTGTAAGTTTTCAAAGAAAACTCCTTCCTTTTTCATTTTTAAGAAAGATTTTGATATATATTTGAACTCCTTGAGGAATTCTAAAAACTCTGCTGCTTGTAAGACTCTACGTTGGTGTCAATCATTTAAGCTAGCTTAATATTATTTATGTTTATGTAATGTAACCCTCTTTTTCTGTGTATTGTTTGTTCATTTATTGCTCATTTATGGTTGTTTTGTATTTGTTATTGCATAATAAAAAAAAAAAAATAAATAAAAAAAAAGGTGCCGGTACTCTCTTGCATTGGCAAGTAATCATGACATTTGAGATTTCTACAGTGAAAAACAAAACTTGGAGATAGCTGGTACAACAACAATTTATTGATATTTATGAACAACATAAATGTAAAGTCGTGTGTGTGTGTGTGTGTGTGTGCGAAAATGGAACTACTCCAACACTGTAAAAAATCTGTAACACTCCCAAATCAAAAATTTCAAATTGACCGATAACATCAAAATTTTTCAATTGGCCCAAGTGAAATTCTGTAAATTCTAAAATTAAATGTACAGATTTTCACTTGGGCCAATTGAAAAATGTTGATGTTATCGGTCAATTGAAATTTTTGATTTGGGAGTGTTACAGATTTTTTACAGTGAAGTCTGCAAGTCCAAAAATACATTTATTGTGAGATTATTACATTTTATTTAATTAAATGTATTTATAGTGAGGTTATTATATTTTCATGTCATATTCTGTGTTAATTTTGACCACGAACCATGCGCTGTCACTTTAATTCAGCGCGTGCAGCACAGCGAAAATAGACATGGTGCAGAAATGATTGTTGCACGGCTGTATACGCACCGCTCCTGAAACGCATTGCCGGACCGCATCCTCGTGCAGTGTGAAAGCTCTAACCTGTTAATATGGGTGCAGAAAAAAATAAGCACTGTATACACGCATTGGAAACGGAGTATATGTGAAATGGCCGTGACACTGACGCTTTTTTCTGTCAGTGGTAGAGTACCGGCTACATGCGAGAAGTAGCGGTACGCAAGAAAAAGTGCAGGTACGCTTTGGAGTAAAATGCAGAAGGGCTGGTACTGTGTACCGGTGAGTACCGCCCCACTTCGAGCACTGTGTGTAATAATAAAAAAGTTACTCTAAATAAGTAAAGGAATATATGAAATAATGGATAATACTCGTTCCCTGTGACATTAACATTAACAAGAACTAAAACAAAAGGCAAAGTAATCTTTATTATAACCCCAATTGTCCGATGAAAACTGAAAAAAATATTCGTTGAATTTAATCAATTGTTTTATCGTAAGTCGTTGCATTCAATCGGTTTAATCTACATTTAAACAAATGCATTAAGTTGAACTAAAATGTATCATGTTCAACTTAATGCATTTGTTTAAATGTAGATAAAACCGATTGAATGCAACCACTTACGATATTTTTTTTTTATTAAATTCAACGAATAATGGTTCCGTGTTAAAATAACAGACCACATCTAAGACTACACTGTAAACCCGAATAAGTTGGCAAAACTCAAAGAATTTAAGGCAAAAAACCTCAGTTTTTAAGTTACGCCTGAATTTATATAGCTGTATATATAAAAAAAAATTATGTGTGTTTTTGCCTTTAAGTGGATGGTAAATAATGTTGAGATTATCAATTTCACTTTTGCACACCAAATAAATAGAATTTTTGGCATGTTGCAAATTTGCAACAACGGGCATTTAGGGTAATGTTTTTTACAAAATGGTAACATTAATAAAACACATTTTCCCATCTCAGGTATGTAGATTTTATTCATGGCACAAAGTTGTTAGAACTTATAAACTTTAATTGACAAATTAATGAATCTTGACAACAGCAAGAAACAAAACACTCTCCTACTCCCTAACATTGACAGTAGTTTTTATACATTCCATGTTACACTCTGTTTAACTCTTTCCTTGTTTCTCCAGTGCATACATTATATATTCTTATAGTGTTATATCCTAACATGCTATTTTTTGTAAAAAAAAAATAATAATAATAAAAAAAAAATTTGGGGCTGAAACCATCTAAATACAGCATTATTATAATATGTCGCCATTAGCCAAATCCAGCCGTTATGGACCAATGTCGCAAATTTGCTACAAACAGAAATCTACAAAGTACGTAAAAAATATTCGTCACATGAAGTCTATATGAATAACATAGCTATAGAAGCAATCGATAAGCTGGTACATATTTTTATCTTAGCACAACTTTTTTTCATTTTGGGCAATTTCTCCACATTTGCGCCCTTGATATGCGGATTTTGCAAACCAAAATATTAGCTTCGGTGACCCGGATGTAGTTTCCACTCCGACCGCTCCTACGAGAAACCAGTGCGTGCAAAATGTTCCTAGGTGTGTATCGAATGTGCACAAACAGGCATTGGGGGAAAACACACGCTATCTCGCCTGCAGTCTGAATGGAAGGGGTTTGTTGCAAATTTGCGACAGTGGGCGTTAAGGGGTTAAGAAAACCTCAGTTTAAGTAAACATTTTACTTGTTCTTAACTTGAAATGTTTGAGCACACTAATTCATACATTTAACTTAAAATGTTCATGTTACCTCAATGTGAACATTTTTATTAGTATAAACTCAGCTAGCTATAACAAGCTAGTTCAATAAATGCTAAATTGTTGATTTGCTAGCATGTTAACAACAGCATGATATAGCACTTGCTGTATGAGTATGATTATAAAGCTTTTAACAAACTTGCTCTCATACTAAGCTCATGCTCCACTGATGGCAACTCTCCTAAAACCAGCATTAACAGAAATTCTTCTAAATTAGCATAACAAGGCATTAATCACTACTAAATCTCCAACTTAACAAATCCCATTATATTACACTTAATTTTAGTATTTACTCTCTCTTTCGAAGTGTAATGGGCAAAGCATGCTGGGAAATAGAAATTAGTTTCAGTTAAACTTAAGTTTGTCTAAATTAAAAGAATTAATTTAATAAAACTCAAAACAATGAAACAGTTCAGTTTACTTAGAATATATCAGTTCTGTGAACTTGAAAGAAAAAGAAAGTGCTAAATACTCATAAAAGGTCATTTGACTGAACTAATTCGTTTAATTTAAGTTTGTCCTACTCAAACCAAGTCATTATTTTGAGCGTTAGGGTTTAGTGTGTAGTCGAAGCACGTAAGAACAGCGTTTGATGATCAGTTGTGTGTGTAGATTTATCATCGAACCCTCGTTAAAGAGAAACCCACCTTCACAGTCCAGCGTTTCTTATTTAATGTGAAAGAAAAGGCCTCTTTCTGTGGGGAAAATAACAGCGACGCTCTGCATTTGTCATCATTACTGTCACGAGTGTGTAAGCGGTCAGGTCTTAATTAGCTAATGTGTTGTTGAGCACACACTGCAGTGGGAAAGAGAGATGTGTGTGTGTGTGTGATTCCTCAACAGGAGACATCATCAGGTACCGGTGCCTGCCGGGCTTCTCGCTGCTCGGCTCCGAGATCCTGACCTGTCGGCTGGGCGAGAGACTCCAGATGGATGGTCCTCCTCCCGTGTGCCAGGGTGAGTTTGGCAGCGCGTTCGACACGCTGTCTCATTTGTGTGTGTGTTCGTCCTGATGTCGTGTCTCGAGTCGTTAGCTCTGCCGCTAGTTGTTAGGCTCTTTTGGACTTGCGGATTCGGGAAACTGATGTAGAGTGACGCTAAAAGGCCCACTTTTTCGTTCTTCCCGCTGTGGTGGAAAGCTGGATGCTTTTAATGTTGTTTATGTGTCTATGTGGTGTTTTTAATACACTTTAAGACAAATGTGTAAGTTCATAAGTCGACTCCATTGCTGAGTATTTCCTCCTTAAAACTGCAGTGAACCAAAGACAGTCTCAAACACACGCTTTGAAATCGCTGGTGTTTCTGACGTCACAAACTACCTTGTAACCAATCAGATCAACGTGTGATCGTCAACCAGTGGATCTCTGAGCTGAGGGAGTGAGTGGAGGCGGGGCTCATTTGCATATTCATAGAACCGCGCATACTAAATGAGGCAAGGGTGTCGAGTTACATTCAAGATGTTTTAAGGCGTGAATAAATATGCCATTTGGTGATCAAAGATGAGTTTTAAGGGATAAAATGATTGACTACAGGGGGACTTGAAGGGTAAAAAAGAAGTTCAAGATACATGAACAGCTGAGAGCGGCGTTTAGATGAATATGTACATTTCTGCTGTGCTTTCCTCTTTATAATAAAAATATAAAAAAAAAACATAAAAAATGACATTGGTGAGAAAACAGGCGTTCAGAAAGCATCTGATTATAGCGATGTGAATTTGTTCGTCATGTCACGTTTATTCATACAGCACTTTATACAATCGATTTTTAAACTTTACATTTTTAAAAATGAAAAACGGTGTCAGTGTCGCTTTTAATTACAATCACAGCTCCAGTTTCTACTCTAAAGCGTCTCTCTAGTGTGCTCATGTTGTTACTCACGTGACCTCGACGGACTGAACAGAAGAAATTAGCCGGAGAAGATTTTAGGGTCAAAGAAGGCGGAGCCTCCTAGCCACACCCACTTATTACATCATCGCAATGGACCAATGGTAGCTGGAAGATGTTTAACAGCCAGAGCAATTTTTTCCGGAAACTCAAACTGCTTCGAACTCTCAAAACAAATACTAAAAGAACTGAGCTGATTTCGTTTAAAATGATGTCACACCAGTTTGAGCTTGAAGTGTATCAGCGCCTTAAAGCTTAAAGTGTAACTTCACCAGTTTTCAACCCGCCTTGTATTGTTGCAATGTCGGTAGTGTGTTTAAATATGTAAATGTTTTTCTCTCTGTTTAGCCTAAAACACTGTGTTCGTGCTCATCCAGTTTGAAATGTTGACTACAAACATGGAGGTTTTTCAGATTCTCTCCATATTTACAGTTCTTTGCCGCCTTTATCCGCTGCCTTCAACTTAAACATTCACTCTTACAATTATGACTTAAAGTTTATTAAGAAGTATTTCCTAATAAAGCAAGGTGGTATTTGACTCTGGTCAAGCTTATCCAATAGGAGCAGAGTGGGCGTGGCCGACAACATGCCCAGTGCATTATGGGAATTGAAGTTTTCCTTCCTATGGCATCGTGTTGAGTAGCTCTGCAAAGTTGCACTCCACAAAACTGTTTATTAAACATAAAATATTCTGATTGAGTGATGTCACATTTTCACTTTCAGTGAGAACAGACAAATTACTTGTCAGAGGAAACTTGTCACGTCTCGTCATGTAAATTATGAGGCAAGAAACATTTATTTCAAGCTTGACATTATAAGTGGTCTTCGGGGGGGGGGGGGATAAAGTGTAAAATAAAATGATGATAAAGTGAAAATGGTTCCTTTTGGGAAATGTATTATCACAGACCATGATGATGCAATCAGTTTATACTGTAGTTGATTGTATTCAGATGATGTTGAAGCCAACATTGACTGGTTTAAAAAACATGATTTTATTTTTATTTTACACAAAATATTCAATATTCCAGCTGAAATGAACACTGGCAATAAAACCAGCTAAACTTATTCCTTTTCACACAAATTAGAATTATTATTAATAAAGACATTATGTTATCACCTCAAAACTCTTTTACCATCATGCATGATTAGTAAACTAATACTTTTTGACATTTGCATCAAATAACAAGCTCCATATGCTTTTGTTGTTGTTGTTTTTTACTTGTTCGTTAGCTCGGTTAGCTCAGTTAGCCGGTTAGCTCGGTTAGCTCGGTTAGCTCAGTTAGCCGGTTAGCTCGGTTAGCTCAGTTAGCTCGGTTAGCTCGGTTAGCTCAGTTAGCTCGGTTAGCTCAGTTAGCTCGGTTAGCTCGGTTAGCTCAGTTAGCTCGGTTAGCTCGGTTAGCTCAGTTAGCTCGGTTAGCTCAGTTAGCTCGGTTAGCTCGGTTAGCTCAGTTAGCTCGGTTAGCTCAGTTAGCTCAGTTAGCTCAGTTAGCTCGGTTAGCTCAGTTAGCTCGGTTAGCTCAGTTAGCTCAGTTAGCTCGGTTAGCTCAGTTAGCTCGGTTAGCTCAGTTAGCTCGGTTAGCTCGGTTAGCTCAGTTAGCTCGGTTAGTTCAGTTAGCTCAGCATTGCACGTCACATGCTGAAAGAGCTTAAAGACTCAGAGAAGCGAGCGCTAGAATGCTAGAATGGCTTTTGTTAACACGATCAGGTTTAGTGTAGATGCCTTTCTGCGCCTCATGTGTGTGTTTCCAGTGCGTCTGTGTTGGTTCTTGCAGTATTTAACACACGCTGGTTTGTTTTCTTCGCAGTGCAATGTCCCGACAGCGAGGTTCTGTTCGACTCGACCGGTGTGATCCTGAGTCCGGGTTACCCCGACAGCTACCCCAACCTTCAGATGTGCTCGTGGATGATCAACGTGGAGAAGGGCTACAACATCACACTGCACTTTGAACTCTTCCAGACGGAGAAGGAGTTTGATATCCTGGAGATCTTTGATGGTGGGTGTGAATTATTCCTCATATCCAGGGCATCATCTGTGCAACTGCGGCCCTGAATATTGCACACATTATTCTCCGGCCTTGTCGCAACTCTGACACTTTTCTGGAAAACTCGAAATCACATTTGGAATCTGTTTGAGTCTTTTTTTAGATCCGTGAGCATTACGGGAGAAATGTTTCCCCATTTAGGACCTGCAGATATGCAAAGCGCTGGGAAGACTCGAGGATTTCTTGATAGCGAGGCAATGCCAAAGACAATTCGGAAAACATTCAGAGTGTTATTAGCGCTAATTACTTAAGTGCTTGCAATCAGCAAATGACCCTATAACTCATCATTGATTGGATGCTCGTTAATGCCCATGGCATTTGCAGAGACCCAGTGGAATAGGAAGTGAGAACCAATGGCAATTTCCGTCTCTCAGACCAGCTTTTGTGTTCATGTTTTGCAACGAGGCAATTTTTGCAGCTCCTTCCCAAGAGTCTTAAAGTCCCCCGTGGTGAAAGTCAAGTTTTAATGTTGGTTATATGTCTATGTGGTGTTTTCTAAGCTAAATTCATAAGTCGACACCATTGCTGAGTATTTTCTCCTTAAAACTGCAGTGAACCGAAGACGGTCTCAAAACTGCGGTTTGAAATCGCCCCTGTTTCCTACATCACAAACATGTGACCAATCCCGTCACGTGTGGGCGGGGCTTTCCTCCAATGACTTTCTATCCATGCGTCTCAATGTCCACGCTATCCATCCTAAACAGTCAGAGATAGGGGTGTCACAATATATCACAATACAAAAATGCTACAATATGTATCGTGTACAGGCTAGTTCACCCAAAATAAAGAATACTGGTGTTAAAAAATTCAAGTTTACAGAGTTTTAGTGTCAGTACTACATTAAACTACTATATAATGTTGAATATAATGTATAATAATGCAATGGGGGAATATTTGTGTGTCCTGATAAAGCCAAATGTCTGATGTGTAAAAAGTGGCCGACATTATTTTAAATATATCTAGTCAGTGACAGAGTTCAAGCATATTCATCTAAAATAACTCTGTATTTCCAGCTTCAGAATCATGAATATTGTTATTCTGGTGTCTCTATTGTCCTGTGCTTTGGGCTTCAAGCCTGTTCATTTGCACCCCAATGTAAAACCAAATTTAGCATTTTAATCAACAGTTCATTTTTTGTCAACCTTTTATCATATGTCTTGGAGTATCGCAATAATATCGTATTGTGAGTTCAGTTTCGTGATATGTATCGAATCGTGACGTATCGGTATCGTTACACCGCTAGTGTGTGAGATCAGAATAAGTGCGTCCCAAAGCACAGTTTGCTGAAGAGAGTCTCCGGATGATCTACTGTTTCCGAAGCCGACTGTTGCGCTCTATTACAGTCGTCTCTTATTCAACAATTTCTTTATTTCTTAATTTATTTGCTCGTGCATTTGCATTGGAAATGCAAATGTGGTTTGTTTCTGTATGCATTTGTCCAGGGCCTAACGTGTACAGTCCGAGTCTGGCGGTGTTGAGCGGAGACCAGCGAGTGCCCTTTAACCTCACCACCACGGGTCACCAGCTGTTCCTGCGCTGGTCGTCCGATCACGGCACCAACAAGAAGGGCTTCCGGATCACTTACGTGGGTGAGTATCAAAGTATGTATCCCCGATCGGTAATTCCTTTCAGTTCTGTGTGTGTCTCTCGTTACCTTCTGTGTGTCCGGCCCATGTCGTGTGCGTTTAAGTCCGTGTCCCATCTGTCCGTGTCTTTGTGTCCAAATGTGTGTGTATTTGTATGTCCAGCAGAAATTGCTTCTGTCATCCAAACTTAGTTTTATGGTTTAAATATTACATTCTATAATGTAATAATTAAACCATAAAACTAATTTTGGACGACGCATCCCGCGTGTGCAGCATGTAACATAATGACACACAAATGATTCGTGTTAATTACATTTATGGCTCAATACTAGCATAAGAAAAATTGATTTTTTCAAATGTTATCAGAAAGACGCTGATCAAATAAATAAATAAATACAAATATTCAGCGTATATTGAAATATTTAATTTTTAAATGACTGACAGCATCAGAAAAATAACTTTAGGCAAACCAGTGATGAATTCCAGAAGTTTTGATACAGTATTAAAATTAAATCTAGAAAGCGTAATAAAGTGTTGTATTTATATCTAGAAATCTAAAGGAGAGTATAATCGATTTTTTTTTTTTTTTATTAAGTAAAACTTTATTTTGATGCTCCTAATAGACTATAAGTAACTTTACAACTACATGTGAACTTACTCTAACTCGACTAATGAGAGCGAGTTGACATGTAGGTGCAAAGTTACTTATAGTTACTAATAGAATGTATGAAGTGGACTATCATAATCAAATTAAAGTGTAATCAAGAATGATATAATTAAATTGATTGTCATCTTAAATGTATTATAACTCTATTGGGAATGTAATTAAAACCTTCTTAGCGTAATTATAGGGCAAGATCTGCCAAACTCTAATTTATGTAATGAAAAGGCAATGAGATATTATATTTCGTTTGGTAATTTATTAATTTAATATACTTTATTTAATTTAAAGAAAGTTGCAAAAGTAAACTAAACAGTTTACTATAGTCTAATGAGTTCATGCAACACATCTTGAGATTAGTATTATTTTTTTAAATACTAGATGACAATATTATTATCTAGTATTATTTATAAATAAATAGTGATCCATAGGGACCTCGGCTAGGGCTTCAAAATGCTCAGAAATGGCCCTGCTCATATTTTAATGCACATTTCTGGACAGTGCATAAATACAATGTTCGATGGAAACACCAAGATGTGAATAAAAATTCCAAAATGTGCATAAAAATGCTGACGTGGACATAAGCACATAAACTGCCAGGCTAACATGCAGAAAATAACCACATTGCATTAACACCAATGATCAGTATTTCCTTTTAAGAAATGACTTAATGCAATTTAAATAAACTCCAAAATTCAAATGTTAAATTAAAGAGGTGACCTGCTTACATCGGCTCGTTTCCGTCAGACTGGAATTAAACAGAAAGTGCTGTTTTGTGTGTGATGAAGCGCGTCGAGTGTGTTTAAAGTAGTTCATGTCATTATTTGACTGTATCCTGAAAGCTGTGACGCTGCAGACGCGAGTGTGTGTGAAAGAAGATCCTCAAACATTCAAAGTCCAAATTATGATGTGTAAGAGTATTATAAAGCAGATGCATTGTGCCATTTCATATTTCGGTAACACTTTACTTAAAACCTTTATATATAATGCATGCAAAGTATTTGAATGCATTTATTATGCCTTGTAATGCACCTTATGAATAACTGTAACCACAGCTATAATATTACATATTCATCGAACACCTTTAGAAAGAATAATGCATTAAAACACTTGATAAACAACCAGTTTCAGATGCAACAAGGAATCTGCAAATATTATAATGCAATTTAACTTTAGTTTCTAATATTTATGAAGTATTATAATGTGCATTATGAACACCATTATTATAATGCATTATACATTATAAAATGTTGCAGATCTGAAAGTTTAATAATAATCATACACAATTACAGCTTATGACCAATACTTTATAAATCTATCTGTCATATATATATTTAATGAACATGCTCAACTTTAAAAAGGTTTCCCATGACAATAATTGTATGATTTAATGGTTCGACTCATAAATGAAAGCCCATTCGTTATCTAGTGATGCACAACCTTGATAAACTCTATTATTTTCTGCACGACACACTAAAGTTGAGTAGTTTAGAAAGCTTATAGCTTTGGTTTTTTGTCATTGCAGTGTTTTTATTCTACCTTCCTGTAATCATGTCGTTTCATATATATTTGATTGAAATGCATTATAAAATATTATAATGCATTTTAACTTTAGTTACAGTTATTAATGAAGAGATATAAAGAATCACAACATGCATTATGAATACGTTTATAATGCATTATACATAAAGGCTCTAAGTAAAGTGTTACCCATAATTATTTTTCAGCAACATGTTTTTCTAGTGTTAAAGCAACAACAGAAATGCACACGTGTCCGTCTGGATGTGAATCTGCTGGTAACTCTAACATCATTGAAGGCTGGATTACTGCGCTGTATTGGAGTGTTGTGGAGGGTTTATCAGTGTGTAATGACCCGGTCTCTGGTCGACAGCGATGTACTGCAGTACTCCAGACTCTCCTCAGCACGGCTTCGTCCTCAGTCAGACCGGCGGACACGTGAACAGTGTCGTGCGCTGGGCCTGCGATCGCGGATACCGGCTCATCGGGAACAACTCGGCCGTCTGTAGGAGGACAGCGCTCGCTCATCTGGCCTGGGACTCCACTGTGCCCGCGTGCCAAGGTGTTTCTGCAGTCACACACACACACACACACACACACACACACACACAGAGTTATCGTTTGTGTTGAGTTGTGATTGTGTTTCTACATTCACTATCATTCAAACGTTTGGGTTTATAATGATGTTAAAAGAAGTCTCTTCTGCTCACCAAGGCTGTGTTTATTTGATCAAAATACAGTAAAAAAAAAACTGAAATATTATTATGATTTAAAATATCAGTTTTCTATGTGAATATACAGTAAAGTGTAATTTATTCCTGTGATCAAAGCTGAATGTTCAGCATCATTACTCCAGTCTTCAGTGTCACATGATCCTTCACAAATCACTCTAATATGATGATTTGATGATCAAGAAACATTTATGATTATTATCAGTGTTGAAAGGTTTTTGCTTATTAATATTTTTATGGAAACTGTGATAAAAACTGTTTGAGATATGATTTTTTTACATTTAATAAAATATTTAATTATTAAAAATGTAATGTAATAAGTTTAATGAATGCTTTTCATCATCAAGGATACATTAAATTGATTAAAAGTGACGTAAATACATTTATAATGTTACAAAAAGATTCTATTTCAAATAAATGCTGTTCTTTTCAACTTTCTATTCATCAGAGAATCCTGAAAAATGTGTATATATGTGTGTAATAATGCTGGAAATTCAGCTTTGACCACAGGAATAAATTACACTTTACTATATATTCACATACAGTACCAGTCAAAAGTTTGGAAACACTACTATTTTTAATGCTTTTGAAAGAAGTCTCTTATGCTCATCAAGCCTGCAGTTAAAAAAAACAAAAACAAAACAGTAATATTATGAAATATTATTACAATTTAAAATAATGGTTCTCTTTTTTAATATACTTTAAAATGTAATTTATTTTTGTGATGCAAAGCTGAATTTTCATCAGCAAGTACTCCAGTCTTTGGTGTCTTATGATCCTTCAGAAATCATTCTAATATGCTGATTTATGATCAATGTTGGAAACAGTTGTGCTGCTTCATATTTTTTTATAACCTGAGATACTTTTTTCAGGATTATTTGATGAATAAAAAGTTTAAAAGAACTGTATTTATTTAGAATAGAAATCTTTTGTAACAATATACACTACCGTTCAAAAGTTTGGGAACAATAACTATTTTTTTTAAAGAAATTAGTACTTTAATTCAACAAGGATGCGTTAAATTGATAAAAGGTGATGGTAACGATTTATATTGTTAGAAATGTTTTTATTTTGAATAAATGCTGTTTTTATGAATAAATGCTGTTAACGTTTTACTCATCAATGAATCCTGAAAAAAGTATTCCAACAAAATATATTAAACAGCACAACTGTTTCCATCATTGATAATAACTGAGTATCAAATTATCATATTAGAATGATTTCTGAAGGATCATAAGACACCAAAGACTGGAGTACTTGCTGATGAAAATTCAGCTTTGCATCACAAAAATAAACTACATTTTAAAGTATATTAAAAAAGAGAACCATTATTTTAAATTGTAATAATATTTCATAATATTACTTTCTTTTTTCCTTTTTTCTTTTTTTTTTTTTAACTGCAGGCTTGATGAGCATAAGAGACTTCTTGCAAAAGCATTAAAAATAGTAATGTTTCCAAACTTTTGACTGGTACTGTAGAAAATCATAATAATAATAAAATAAAAAAATACTGTATTTTGATCAAATAAATGCCCCCTTGGTGAGCAGAAGAGACTGTGCAATGATAGTGTATATATACTAGTATATATATATAGATATAGTATATAACATCATAAAGCAGAGACAGATATCAGAGCAACAGAAGTGTTGTCCAAAGAGAATCAAAAATACATTTGTTCAAATCACTACTAGGAAAATATAATAACAATAAAAACAAAACAAAACCCATTAATAAAAGGGTAATTAAAGTTAATGGGTTTCTGAGAAAGCAGATTTTCAGCTCTATAATAATGGAGCAAACGCTTCAAGATTGCAGAACCTTTTAATTCTGAAAGCAGTCCATGGAGAATCTGCCAAGAAAATATGAAATTGGCATATTTGAAGGAAGTTCATTTGCATGCTGAACGTGTAGTTTGTGGAAGCGTGGACTGCTGCTTGCTGGATAAGAGATGATCATTATACAATATAAAAGTCAGTGTCAATATAATAAGCATAAATTAAAAAGTTGGTTTACCCAAAACTGAACCGACCGAGTGAGCAAATAACAGGAATGGATTAACTATTCCTCTATTTTGTATATTAAAGTGATTAATTCTTCTAAAGACTGCATTGCTAAAATATTGAATACATTTCTTTTTGTTGTTGTTGTTGTTGTTTATTTGTAATGTAATGGAGATTGAACTGTTGCACAGGTGGTGTCAGATGCCGACTCTCTGATCAGTCGACTCGTTGTTGTATGTTCATTAATACGGCGGAGTGAAGTCTGCGTTCTGCTTCGGCTTTAATAGAAACATCGTTGTTTTGTGGAGTTTATTTGATTAGAATTTAAGCACTCAGTAATTGGACGTCCTATTATACTTCATCACTGTATTGATCGCTGTGAAGAACTCCAGCACTTTTAATTACACATTTCTGCCATTCTGGCTAATTACAGTCTTAGACCCTCTATATAGAAAATATTCTATACATACACACACACATGCATGTGTATATTTAAGAAAAATGTGTTATTTATATATAAAATATTTATATATCTATAGAATATAAATATATATATAGCATATACTTGCAGATTTTTCTTAAATATATACATGCATGTGTGTGTATTTATATATACAAAATAATTATACACAGTACACACACACATATATTATGTAAACAAACTTTTATTTTGTGTGCGTGTGTGTGTGTGTGCGTGTGTGTGTGTGTGTGTGTGTGTGTGTGTGTGTGTGTGCGTGTGTGTGTGTGTGTGTGTGTGTGTGTGTGTGTGTGTGTGCGTGCGTGTGTGTGTGTGTGTGTGTGTGTGTGTGTGTGTGTGTGTGTGTGTGTGTGTGTGTGCGTGTGTTTTTGTGTGTGTGTGTGTGTGTGTGTGTGTGTGTGTGTGTGTGTGTGTGTGTGTGTGTGTGTGTGTGTGTGTGTGTGTGTGTGTGTGTGTGTGTGTGTGTGTGCGTGCGTGCGTGCGTGCGTGTGTGTGTGCATGATGTGGGCAAGATCAGACATTTAATTAATATACACAGTTTCAAGAAAGTTTGATGAATTAAAAAAGTAAAGATTTAAAGTGAGGGATCGACAGTTACGTCACATGAAAACGTCTAAAATATGAATATTTGGTTACACTTTATTTCAAGGTGTCGTTGTTACAGTGTAATCATATATTTAAGTACTGAGTAATTATAATCAACTACATGTACTTACTATAGGGTTAGGGTAGGGTTAGGGTTTGGTTGAGGGTTAGTTGCATGTAATTATGCATAATTTACTGTTATTACTACGGTAAGTACATGTAACATATGTAACAAGGACACTGTAAAATGAAGCGTTACCAAATATTGATGTTTATCTTTGAAATGATTTGATTTCTGTGATCGTATCAAACAGGATTGATGTTTTAGAGCGACACATCCCAGAATTCATCAAATCCACTGTTAATGTTTAGTGATGATTTTCCCTCCTAAATGATGTCACTTCCTGGAGGATGATGTCACTTCCTGGAGGATGATGTAATGAAGGAACAGGCTTTTGTTGTTTGAGGGACAGATTGACAGATCTCGAGACTATTACTCGACTAGTCGATTTTGAAAACAAGTAGTTTTGCACAGGTTGGGGAAGTGAATCCTGAGGTCACTCTGTGGGAACTGACCTCAGACCAGCTGGAAAACCACATCAGTGCTCTGCTCACATCACTGTGATTGGTTAACGAGGAAACTGAGATTAACGAACTGCCTTTGTGATACAGAAAGCGTCTGTACTGGACATTTCTTAATTCTGCTATTTTTATACTGAGAAATGGACCGAATTGAAGAACAAAGTTTGGGAAATAATTCGTGAACATTCCCTGCCCTTCAGACATCTGCTATTTCAGACTTCAACAAACAGAAGTAAATTGTATTTTATAATTCCTGAGGGAAATAACAGGTTATAATACATTCACATTATTTGCATTTACATCTTTGTTTTCTCTTTTTAAATGCATATTTTGGATTTCATCCGCGAGCCATGTAACGCACGCCACGCATTTCCGCCCGGAACAGAATATATAACGCCAGACATGCTTTTGCAAGACTTTCTGATTTCAGAAAAAAAAAGTTGCACCATCGAAAGTTTCTTTATTTCCATATGCACGAGTCCGACAGAATCAGATGTTCCACAACTTCTGTCAGCAGTGAACACATAATGCAGATTCAAAGATTAAACGGGTCATGAACACGTCAGAGCGAACGCACTACAGTGATACAACATCATCACACACTCGTTCAGGAAGACGAATGCACCCGTTCATAATGTGTACTTGCAGTGTAAACAGAAGCAGTGCATCATGTCATAGATTCGCTGGATATGATTAATATCATGCTCGCATTTTATTAGAGTCTACTCAATCGCTTACTCATGACACATCTGCAACACAGCTGGAAGTATTCCCTCATGTCGGACCGGTAATCATTAGCAAACAGTTAATTCATCATTTATAAAGCATTAATAGACATTAATAAGCAGTTTATAGTTATAAATGCTGTTTATAAGCATATCTATAATGTGTTTAATTGTATTTTCATACTTTATTAATGATCAATTTATCATTTCTAAATGAATATAGCATTATTTACAAAGCAGTTGTTCAGGAGTTGTCAGTGGTTCATAAGATCACTTAGAAAGTGTAAGTAAATGATTAATAAACTATTTCAATGTACATTCATAAATCTTTAATAGTTACTTAGTGTGTTAATAGTAATAGTTAGTGTGTTAATAAATGCTTTATTAACATATATTTCTACTGTAATTCAGGGTTAATTCAGTTAATGGAGAAAACAACCAATAAAAAACACACTCATTATACAGACACATGAATATTAATATATGACCGAGTGTTAAACATCGAACCTTATATTACAAACTGCCTAAACGAGGGAGAAAGGCAGAACAACCTTTAAAAGGTCTGATATCTTCACTGGAGCATTACCGTCTCTGAACACACGTCAGTTTAGCAGAAGAATAATGGCAGAGAACTGGTGTGTTCATTGTTCTTTGAATTGTCGGTCTATATCTTTGTCTTCTGTGTATCAGAGTAATTCCTCCTGTCGGCGTGTTCATGATCAGACGTACGGCTGCGTCGGTGTCTTTATCTGCGCGAAGAAGACATGCGCACACACACACACACACACACACACACACACACACACAGGGCTGGTTCATGTTTACAGCACTGGAGATGCTTAACAACAGCCTTAAAGGTGACATATTATGTCCCTTTTCACAAGATGTAATATAATTCTCTGGTGTCCCCAGAATGTGTCTGTGAAATTTCAACTCATAATTCCCCCCAGATCATTTATTATAAGCTTGTCAAATTTGCCCTTTTTCGAGTGTGAGCAAAAACACGCCGTTTTTGTGTGTGTCCCTTTAAATGCAAATGAGCTTTAGCTCCGCCTCCGTTCAGAAGAGGGCGGAGTCTTTACACGAGCTCCGGCAATAACAAAACAGGCCAATCTCACTCATCCAGAATCCCAGAATAACCAGTAGCGAGTGCAGCCTTACGGAGAGACTCAGGAAGAGCTTCTGAATGTTAGTGGAGACATTTGTGTAGTTGTTGTGGAGTTACATTGATCATCTCATCATCATGTTGAACTTCTCCACAAGTGTCCACAGTTCCTGAGGTGTTTATAAGACAGCGGTGACATGTTCTGGTCAATAGTGTTCAGTGCTCATCTGTGCTCAACCACAGAACAGTTTCAGGCTTTGCTGGATCTTCATCATTGCGTTAGAACTGGTCTCTGTTGTCGCGTGTGGAACCAAATGTCGGCTAGTGTGTGTAAACGTGCAGATTAAGGGCCGGTAATATTATAATAAGATCCTCTTCATACGTCAGAAGGAGAGCCAAATCTGATCTGCTTATTTTATAACATGCTTGCAGAGAAAGCCTCACCAGAACACAGTTACTGGGTTTCACTTTTCACGTTTTCTGTGTTGGTAGAAGCACCGATTACAGCACTGACACACGGAAGTCAGATTTTCATGATATGTCCCTTTGATGGAATTTGATGTTCTTTGTCTATGGTCTTGATGGTAAGTGTAGTTGTGTTTTGCAGCTGTGTCGTGTGGGCCGCCGGTGGCTCCTGTGAACGGAGGCGTTCTGGCTGCGGATTATTCTTCAGGAACACGAGCCACGTATTTCTGCAGCGACGGCTTCCGCCTGTCCTCCAAAGAAGTGACGAGCAGCGTGTGTCAGGCGGACGGCACCTGGAGCACGCACAACAAAACCCCTCGATGCACAGGTGAGACTCCATGATGAAACCCCTGAGACGATGCCCTGCTTTAACATCTCCAGGACAGTTCAGGGGTCAAATGATTATATTGATCATGTCTGGGAAAAACAGTCTTAACAACCACTAACGTCTCAGTTTGTGTAAATCTACTTGGGGTTCAGAGTATTTATCTTTTCCCTCATTAATTCCACACATGTTGTGGTTTTGTTTCATTAATACAGTGTATACTTTATTCTTGATTTCCCTGTAAAGAATGGAAGTGAAATGTGACAACATGCCCCATAGGTGACCATATGACAGATTAAAATGTTATCTGATCTAATCATAAAAATATATGAGACAAAAAAAAAAAAATTGACAATAAAATACAATTATTAACTTTTTCATATAAAATAATGCCATTTTTTAAGAAAAAAAAAAAATTTTGGGGAGTTTGACAACAAACACACCGCAAAACAGCTATACAGCATAGTTCAAAACATAATCATAATTAATCATTTCTGAACATTGACTCTCAGTCTTTATTCACCTTTTTCTCATGGTTTCTCAATAGAATTCATAAAAGTATAGAATAGAATATTATAATTCTAATAGGAGCTCATTGTAACGCAGTGTGACAACATGCCCCGCCTGAGCAGCTGGTGTTTAAACCCGCCGAGTGTTTCTGCTGTTAGATCAGCATTAAAGAACAGATATAAGATTAAAATAATATCAGATTTGCCTCATTTTAAATAAAGATGAAAAATTAACTTTAGTAAGAAATCTGCTTTTGCAGTGATTAAATAAATGCTCAGTGATATCTCAAAGATGTTTTAATTTTGCCACATTTTTTCTCTATATAGTGTTGCTATGGCGACTAGTAAATACACTAAGTTTCATCATGATGGCGTGTGTGTTAGTTTGTGCCCCGCTCACACATGACCTCCAAATCAATTTGCATAACACATATCTGAAATATCATCCTTGCATTGATGCATTTGGCAGACGTTTTTATCTAAAGTGACTTGCATTGCATTGAAAGTATAAGTGGTGCATGTGTGTTACTACGAGTCGAGTGTTAGTTTGTGCCTTACATTGCATTCTTCAAGCGTTTGAACCCTTTCCCTTCAGTTGTGGTGTGTCCCAGTATCGGCTCCTTCTCGCTGGATCACGGCAAATGGAGGATCGTCAACGGCTCCCGTTACGAGTACGGCACTAAAGTGGCCTTTACCTGCAACCCGGGCTTCTTCCGGCTCGGCCCCGCACACATCCACTGCACGTCCAACGGCACCTGGAGCTGGAGGAACGAGAGGCCGCGCTGCAAGAGTGAGTGTGTGTTCCTCCAGCGCTGATGCTGTGTGTGTTGTTAGGCCGTCTTTAAGGTCAGACTGCCAGACTAATGATTCTGTCCATGTGTCCTGAAGAGTGAAGGATTAGCAGCTTGTGTGGCGCGCGTCTCTATAGCAAGCGTTGTGTTTATCGTGCAGTTTATACGCGAAAATTAGTTTTTACATGCATATGATACGCATGCGTAGGTTTAGTGGTGGTGTGGGGTGTGTGTGTTTTACACGCAATAAAGTGCGTATCATATGCACGTAAAAACTCATCTTCGCGTATAAACTGCACGATAAACACAATGCGTGCTATCGACACGCTTCATGAGCTCAAGCGTAAAACGGCCACACCGAATCCGTCTTTTCCTGCATTATATTGGGGAGGAAGAATTCAAAGAATTGTAGCAAAGTAATAATGGAACCTGAAGCAACTGGGAAAGTCTCAAAATATAATACATTACTTGCAAAAAAATATATATATATAACATACATATATTACATTTTTGATGTGATGTTCCAAGCTAAAAAATATGTGTATGAAACCTAATGATGCTTTATGCATTTAATCATGTTCATGCAGCCACTGGGAATTATGGGAAATGTTTTTTGTTTGCACAAGCCTCTCTCCTCATAATCCATCAGAATGAATAGAATTATCCCGCTAGCTGTTATAGCAGTAAACACAATTCATGAGAATATCTGAACTCAGCATTCTCAACTTAAATCTTAAAAAATTATGACACATACTAATTTGCTTCAACTTGCTTGAATGAATATTAAAATGAACACTTTCTATGAAGCCCATGCTTATAATGAATTATAGCCCCATTTATACTTATTTATAAGTATTACTATTCTATAAATATATTTATAAAGACTCATTAAGACCTATACTGCATTATAAGAACACTTATAGTTACATTTATATTATTTATAAGTCATGCATTTGCTTTTTCAATGCGCATACTTAGTAATACTTACTTATAAATAAGTATAAATGGGGCTATAATTCATTATAAGCATGGGCTTCATAGAAAGTGTTCATTTTAATATTCATTCAAGCAAGTTGAAGCAAATTAGTATGTGTCATAATTTTTTAAGATTTAAGTTGAGAATGCTGAGTTCAGATATTCTCATGAATTGTGTTTACTGCTATAACAGCTAGCGGGATAATTCTATTCATTCTGATGGATTATGAGGAGAGAGGCTTGTGCAAACAGAAAACATTTCCCATAATTCCCAGTGGCTGCATGAACATGATTAAATGCATAAAGCATCATTAGGTTTCATCTAATGGATTTTGGAACATTGCATCAAAAATGAAATATATGTATGTATGATTTTTATTTTATTCTATTTATTTTTTTCCAGCTCTAAATTGCAAGTAATGCATTATATTTTGTGACTTTCCCAGTTGCATCAGATTTTGTTGATCACATGGGACGAAAGCGTTTTGATTTTTAGATTTTTTTTTATTAATAATGATTTCTATTTTTATTTTTTACATGAATTACAGTTCTTTAAGGAATCATTTGCAGTTTACCACTTCATACAGTGTACTTTTGTTTTGCACAAGCATTTAAAAAAAAAAAGCATGCATCTGTTGCAATTACAAATTGTAACTCTAATTCATATTTCATCATATGAAATCATGCATAGTAACTTCCCATAAGGCTTTATATGGCGACGTTCAGCTTCAGGAAACACGTTTAGGAGCCCTGAGTAAACCCAGTTGTGTGTCATCAGCATCTGCTGTCCTCAGACGGTTGGGTTATCAGTGTTGTGTGTCTGCTGTAACTACAGTCGTGATGAATGTGTTTATGAGGGCCACAATCTAAACATTAGAGGCGCTTTATGACGGATGGCGTCTGACGGGATCCTGGCCAGAACAATTTTCAGAAACATCAGCAGTCGGAGGGAAGATGATGAGAAGTGGAGAACAGATGAAATGATGATGTCAACGCTCCAGAACAATGCAAGCGCATGTATAATCTATCCCAGACCTGCTCAAATCTCCTGCTTCTGACTGAGTTTCAGAGGATCGAGGCTCGATATGAGTGGAGTTTAGGAAACTACAAGTTAAAATGGTTGTATATTTTTAAATGTAACAATCGGATCATGTTTCTGTAACATTATTATCATAAAGTGATCAAACAAAAGCTTACACTCCAAAAAAATGATTCATTCACAAATATCTAAACATTCTTAAATCAAGATTGATTCGCTAAGTCTTTTTTTCTGAAACAAATGATCAAAATTAAATGACTTTTGTAAAACAAGTTTTGTAAAACAAGAACAAGTATCTGCTAATGGGGTCAAAAAAGAAACTTAAGTTAAAGTTCATTTTTCTTATACACTGGCAGATATATTTTTTCTCATTTTAAACATAAACTGACTTAATTTTGATATTGTTTCTCAAAAAAAAAAAGTATATTTAGATATTTGTCATTGAAAACTAGACAATATTAACGGTGTCATTTTAGTTTTTACAGTTTTACTAATATTTTTTAATATTTTATATAAACTTTTATATAAATAATATTTTATTATAGATTTTATTTGACATTGTAGTTATTTTAGTTGAACTTTTAGTCATTTAATTATGTGCTTTTGTAGTTTATTTTTTTTAAAATGTTGCTATTTAGGTTTAATTTATTTTATTTCAGTTTTAGTTTTGATTTATTTCTAACATTTTCGATTAGTTTAAGTTTCAAACAATATTTCTAAACATAATATGTATGTGATTTTATTTCAGTGAACAGAAATGTTTTCAGTTGTAGTAGTTAACGATAATAACCCTGAAAATGACGAAGGAAAACACATTTTTTGCTTGTGCTTGTGCTTTAGTTTGCTACTAAATCTATCAAGTGCAACTTAACGCTTTAAACCTGGTAACCGTGTTTAATACTGAGATTCTTCCATTCTTCCATCCATCGCTGGTGTTTTAAATCACAGTCGACTCATTGTGTTCTCTATTGCCTCTTACTTTAGTCATTTCGTGTGGAGAGCTGCCCACTCCTCCTAATGGAAAGAAGATTGGGACGCAGACGACCTTCGGAGCAACCGCTATTTTTACCTGCAACTCGGGCTTTATTCTGGTGGGCTCGAGTGTTCGGGAATGCCTGTCCTCGGGTCTCTGGAGCGGGACGGAAACACACTGTCTCGGTAACACACATCCCTCGTCTCTTTCACTGCATCACCATGCATTAGCATCACTGCGACCTTTTAATGGACACCGGCTCCTGAAAGGCCAGAACGGGTTCACTGGCATTTCGTCTGGATTCCCATGGCAACTGTGGTTTTAATAATTGTATTATTTTTTTGTTGCATGCACCTGTATCCTCACTTGCAGATGAGAGTTAGTTACAAAAGCATCATTATTATTCCTTCTTAGAGACCGGTTTTGACCTTGACAGAAAAAGCAATCCCATAAAACATTGCGGTGTTTCTCAGTGGGGGGGGGGAGCCATTTTAGGTGATGGAAATGGTGAGAGAATTAAATGTCATTTAATATGTATAAGAATCACTTATTCATCCAAAGAGACTCAAGATATGCATCTTCGTGTTTTCCTGCACTGGGAAAAATATAGTTACATTTGTAGCTAAGAAATGGCACGTGTGTTTGCCACAAATTCACCTTAAAGTGCCCCTGTTATATATTTTTAAATATTATCTTTCATGCTGTGTGTAATACAGCTGATTGTGAATGTAAAAGATCAAAGTGCACGACAAACAGTTATTGTCTTCTAAAAGAAAGAATCGATTCTGAACTGTTGAAATGAGTCATCAGTTATTCCAGTCTCACTTCCTGTTACAAACCTATGTTACAATGTAACAAATTTGCATAATGCCAGCCTCTGGTCTTGATTGGCTGAACAGCGTCTCTTAGCCCCGCCCTCAAACACTGTAGTGTATCTGAGACTGGAAGAGTTTGGTTCGTGTTGTTCGTGTCGAGAAGACGCTGTTTTCTGCTGACAAAGCAAATCCACTGTGATGAGATTGACACGGTAAAACCCACACTTTATATCACTGAGGGAAATTCTGATATGTTAATGAACATTTAGTTTCCGACATGCGCTGTAAGTGGTCGACCAATCACAAAAGACTGGACTGGGCTCTGACCAATCAGAGCAGAGCAGCTCTCAGAGAGGCGGAGTTTAGAGAGACTGAATCTTCAAACTAACCGTTTCAGACTCTTTGAGAAATGAGGAGATGTGCACTGTATATTAGAGACAATTAAAGTGTTTTTTGACATTGGAAGTCTATTTTACGAGACTTTAAAATAGGGGCACTTTATAAAAATACGGTGACAATGTTTCAGGTATTACAGGATGGCAAATTGGTCCCTGTATATTTTGGAACTTATAACCATGTGAGTGATATAATGTTAATATACTAATCTACTTGAACTATCAAAATCTGCTTTTTACCTTAAAATGTTCTTATAACCATCATAATAATTCAGGTGGTACAGTAGAAATCCACACGGTGAATCAGGGTTCATTGTCAGTAGAGATGAATGACCAATATTCATGTACAGTGTCACACACACAAAGACAAAACTTAGGGATTTACCAAACCAAACCAGCTGAGGAGAATCACAACACTACAAACTTTGATTTAAAGCAAAAAAGTATTTGCAAATCAGACAAAGATACAAGAACTTAACAGCTTTAGTGAGGGAAAGAACTACTCATTAAAAAAAAAAAAACAATATAATTTAAGTGTATTGCACAATACAAATATTCAAGTATTTTGAGAGCGTGGGGAGATCGACTCGATGACATCATTCATGGAAGTGGGCGGAGCTAACGAGATCTGTTGGCATGTTTCGACTCTGATTGGTGGAATTCTCTAAACAGCATCATGGGTAATGTAGTTTCTCACCACGAATTCTCCTGTTAAACAGGACCATTTTAAAACTAAGTTGAAATGATGCGAGCTGACGGCTTGGGCAGAAAATGAAGTGAGAGAAGGCAGAGGTGAAGAAGTGATTTCTCTGCAGAAGCTGAGCGGACTCGCTGCTCTGTGAAGTGTGTCGGCCTCTGCTGAGTTCTGTCATCACTCAGATCTGAGAGCGAACGCCCTGACAGATCTCCACTCTTTCTCCCCCGTCACGCCGTCTCGCAGTAAAACAACCCTTTGTCCACCGAAAGAGTCTAAAATGCGTTCTGTTGATCCTCGGATACGTGGATATTGCAGGATCTGTTGTGAGATTGAACACTGGATCATGAATATCTCTGTTCGCCGCACACCATGTGACTTACACACGTGTAGGCAATAACATTCATATCCAATCACAGGCTGATCTCGGCACGGGAACTTTAACAGCGATTCTCATTCCATTCCTTATCCATCAGAGACTCTTTATGGGATTTTGAGGAACGAGGAATCATAACAGTTTTATTGCATTTATTACCCTCAGTGATAAAACATATTTAACATAATTAATCAAGTGAATAAAAAGTCCAAGCAATAAAACAAACTGTTCAAAATACTTTTCAATGTCTTTGTAGTCTCTTCTGCTCACCAAGGCTGCATTTATTTGAGCAAAAATACAGTAAAAATGTGAAATATTATTTTATAAAATTAAATCATCTCTGGTGTTGTGTTCAAATGGTTTGAGTCCTATTTAGCAGATCGTTCTCAGTATGTTTGCATGGGGAAAAATAAATCTGAGGCCGCATTAGTTCAGCAGGGTGTCCCGCAGGGGTCAGTGCTAGGGCCGACTTTGTTCTGCATTTATATGCTCCCACTTGGTGACATTATTAGAAAATACGGTCTGGGGTTTCATTGTTACGCTGATGACACGCAGATCTATGTTAACACACTCCCGGATCCTAATCTTGCAATCACAGCATGTATGGAAGAAATTAAGTTATGGATGCATGCCAATTATCTTAAACTTAATGAATCAAAAACAGAATTTCTAATTGTTGGTATGCCGACAGCCTTGCACAAGTTTAACTGTCAAAATCTGATCACTGATTCTGATTTGCTGGCCCCAGCATCACAGGTGCGAAATGTAGGTGTTATTTTTGATTCACATTTGTCTTTTGATGCCCATTGGTTTCAAAATCAGCTTTTTTTCATCTAAAAAATATTGCCAGAATTCGGCCTTTTATATCCCTGCCAGATGCGGAAAAGCTTATCCATGCATTTATCACATCGAGACTGGATTACTGTAATGCACTATACTCTGGTCTCCCTGATAAACATATTAAGAAATTACAGTATATCCAAAACTCTGCCGCACGCGTATTAACACACACAACTGTACAGCAGCATATTTCCCCTGTTCTTTATGAACTCCATTGGCTTCCAGTAACGGCACGTATCGATTTTAAAATCTTGATTTTAACATATAAAGCCATTCATGGGATAGCACCGGAATACCTTTGTGATCTAGTTGCTCCTTACATTCCAAATCGTTCTCTCCGCTCGTCTGACTCTTCTACTCTACAGCAGCCCACATTCAAATTAAAGTCGATGGGTGGACGCTCCTTTACGGTTACCGCCCCACGGTTGTGGAATAAACTTCCTCTTGTGATTAAAAATTCCCCAACTCTGGACTGCTTTAAGAGGTCTCTAAAGACCCATCTTTTTAAAAATGCTTATTGTCTTTGAAGTGTTGTCTGATTTTTCTGTTTTTAATTATTGTTTAACTATCTTATATTATGTTTACTATACTATGTAGCGCTTTGGGTTGGAGAAAAGCACATTACAAATAAAATGCATCATCATCATCATCATCTTTGTGAATATATAGTAAAGTGTAATTTATTCCTGTGATCAAAGCTGAATTTTCAGCATCATTACTCCAGTCTTCAGTGTCACATGATCCTTCAGAAATCACTCTAATATGAGGATTTGATGATCAAGAAACATTTATGATTATTATCAATGTTGAAAACAGTCATATTTTTGTGGAAACCGTGATGAATTTTGCCATTGATGAATTGAAAGAACTACATTTATTTGAAATAGAATATTTTGAAACATTATACATTTATTTAATGCACTTTTGACACATTTTTTAACACACATTGGTGTATTGGTGCATTTCACAAAAGGTGCACTTATAGTCTTTAATTTAATCCCAGGAAACTACAGTATGAATCACATGTTCAAAAGCTGATGTTCGTTCATATGTGGGCAACGATTAATCACATCCAAAATAAAACTTTGTGTTTACATAATATATGTGTGTGTACTGTTTATAATTATTTTGTATATATAAATACACACACAATGCATGTACTGTATATATTTAAGAAAAATGTGTTATTTATATATAAAATATTTATATTTATATATAATCTAAATATATATACAGTGTATACATGCAAATATTTCTTAAATATACATGCATGTGTGTGTGTTTATATATACAAAATAATTATTCACAGCACACACACATATATTATGTAAACACAAACTTTTATTTTGGATGTGATTAATCGTTGCCCATCACTAATGTAAAAGCAACCCAACAGAATATGCTTTGACTGTCGTCATAACCCGTGTGTTTTATGTGCATGTTTTATGTTTTATACATCCATTCATAAATCATGTGTTTTCCTCTGATTGAGTCCTGAAATCTGATTGGTTGATAGAAATGTTGAAGCACATGTATTGACACGTTCTCCTTGCTCTTTCCCAGCCGGCCACTGTGGCGTTCCGGAGAGGATCGTGAACGGTCAGGTGGTCGGTGAAAACTTCGGCTACAGGGATACAGTAGTTTACCAGTGTAATCCGGGTTTCCGGCTCATCGGTTCCTCCGTGCGGATCTGCCAACAGGATCACAACTGGTCCGGGCAGCTCCCGTCCTGTGTGTGTGAGTAACACGCAATAACACACACCGGGGGGGAACGTTTGCTTCACATCCAAGAGGATTAGTTTGACATGTAATGCAGGCAAACCCTGAATCAGCTCGTGACAGGCATCACACAAATCCTGATGTTACCAATGAAGCATCTGAAGGGGAAAACACCAACTCTATCTGATTTTGTGTGGGTGATTTGGACGTTTGCCTTGTTTTATTTGTGATGCCCAAAAGCAAAGCTTCTTAGATAAATGCATAAATGCATTTTAATTTTTCTCGTCAAGCATTGGAGACTCTTATTCTACAAATTGATGGAAATATGCTAGAAGTCAAACATTAGGACACACTTGACTTAATGTTCATTATCTTAACAACCTTCTGACCTAGAAAACGTGGCTGCGCAAATATAAATAATGATTTCAAATTAATTTGAACAGTGCAGTTCAATAATTTGAAAAAAAATGTGAATAATTATGGACAAATAAATGGTTTTATCTCACAGAACGGGTGAAGATGGTCTATTGTAATGCTGTGTTGTTGTTTTTTGTGTTTTTTTGTTTTGTTTTACAGTGTGTTTGCGTTTTTTAAAATGAGAAAAATGAAAATGAAAATATTAAAGTCCCCCTGTGGTGAAAATCAAGCTTTTAATGTTGTTTATATGTCTATGTGGTGTTTTTGAATATGCTTTAAGACAAAGCATGTGTAAATTCATAAGTCAACACCATTGCTGAGTATTTTCTCCTTAAAGGAACATGGCAAATTTTTGGGACTTTATCTTATTCCCCGTATCCCCCAGAGTTAGATAAGTCCATCTCCGTGCGTGCCGTAACTCTGTCTGACGCACCCACCGCTAGCCTAGCTTAGCACAAAGACTGGAGGTAAATGGCTCCAGCTAGCATACTGCTCCCAATAAGTGACAAAATAACGCCAACTTCTTCCAATTTACATGTTGTGATGTGTATAGTCACAGCGTGTTTGAATAACAAGATCACATGAGACAGCCATCTTCTAACCGTATACACAGCCGAAGCACTGCTACTTTGGCGGAGTGATTTGCTAGCAGCGCCTGAGAAGCCCCGTGGTGAGGAGCAGAGTTCGCTCAGAGTTGGAGTAAATCACTCCGCAGAAGTAGCAGTGCTTCGGCTTCTGAGAATATAGTTCCCAGTGTGTATACAGTTAGAAGATGGCTGTGTCTCATGTGACCTTGTTATTTGTACACACTGTGACTATACACATCACAACATGTAAATAGGAAGAAGTTGGCGTTATTTAGTCACTTATTGGGAGCAGTATGCTAGCTGGAGCCATTTACCTCCAGTCTTTGTGCTAAGCTAGGCTAGCGGTGGGTGCGTCAGACAGAGTTACGGCACGCACGGAGATGAGAAGGGTATGTATGGACTTATCTAACTCTGGACATTTAAATATGTCATTTTGGAGATCAAAGATGAGTTTTAAGCGATAAAATGATTGACTACAGGGGGACTTTAAAGAATGATCTGGTTTATTCAGACTTTTGACGGTCGTTTTGCTGGTTTGTGTTTCAGCCGTTAGCTGTGGTCATCCGGGCAGCCCGATCTACGGTCGCACGGTTGGCGACGGCTTCAACCTGAACGACGTGGTGAACTTCTTCTGCAATAACGGCTATATTCTGGAAGGCCCGTCTCGAGCGCAGTGCCAGTCGGACCGCCAGTGGAGCCGCCAGCCGCCAACATGCAGAGGTTTGGACCCCATCCGCTCTGTTCTCACTTATTTTGATGGTCCCTTTAACACATTCTGTTGAAGTAACGTTGCACCTACATGTCTGCTAACTCTCATTAGCGTGTAGACTATAGACTAAACACATAATACGCATGTGCACGCTGTCTGCGTTTTCACAGATTCGAGTTTTTGAAGTTTACGCAGAGATGATTACGTTTTTCTAAATGTTTAGCTTGTAACCTGTTTCAAGGTTTGCGTTCTCGAGCTCCAAACACTGTTGTTGTGCAAATGAACGGCCAGAACACATTAAAAGTTTTTGTTTTCTGTGAGAACGGTGTGTGTTAGCGGCCAATAAGTTAATAACTAATGATCTTTACAACAGAAGTGAATCAATCAAAACTAACTTTAGCTGGACAATAACTTTATTCTAGAGCTGCTGTAAAGCCTAAACAATCTCTGTTACTGTAATCTCCTATCATCACTGTAAAGCTGCTTTGGAACAGTCTATATTGTTAAAAGCTATAAAGAGTTGGCAGATATTAAGCAGAGAGTCGACTAATACTCTAATGAGAGTTAGTGGGCATGTAATTGCACAGTTACTTATAGTCAACAGAATGTCCAAAAGGGACCATTAAAATAAAGTGTTACCCACCTGAGAACCTTTTCATCGTTCCTAGAAGTATTGACGAAAGTTCCCGGTGTTTGGCGTGTTCGCACCGCAGGAACTAGAAACGATTTTAGTTCTAGGAACTCATTTGGAGGAACTAATTTACTCGTACTTCAGAGTCGGCCTAAACCAGCGCTATAGACCTTATGCGCCAGAGAAACAAGCGCGCAGCATCTTTAGAATATTGTCTTTTAACTTCCGTTTCTGCGGTCGCTCTGTATATCTCTATGGCGCTGCTGTCCAGGAGTAATTAGCTTTTGAAGTGGATTTACTTAATGTAAAGTTAACGAAAGTTATCATGAGGATTGTAATGTTTAAAGCAGATGTCTTAACGAATATCAGTAGACCGGGAAGATTTTAAAACGAGCCGTTCATTCATAAATACGCAAGGTTGGTCTATAGGCTACATAAGGTCTATAGGACCTACAGTGACGTCAGTGTTTGCTGATTGGCCGAACGCACGCGAAACACCAGCATCCGCCATTTTTAATAAAGGCTGTGTAAACACACAGATTATAGCCTATATATTTACTCCAGAAACTAACTCTACGAACATGAAAAACAGTGATAGATGAACCTCTAAACCTTTACGCTGAGGAGAAAACCAAACACAGCTTTGAGGAGACCAAGAGAGTGTTTCTGCTCAGCAACACTGGACATCAAACACATGCTAATAACTCTTCATTACTGTCTACTTTCTATGTATAACAGTTTTATCTGATAACGTATGAGACAGATCGTAAACTAATGAACAGGAGAATGTGAGCTCAGTCGTTCTCAGCGCCGTCAAAATAAAAGTCCCAACAACAAGCGTGTCTCACGTCACTTCAGAGTTCCTACTGGCGGTGCGAACGCAACCAGGAGAACGTTCCTGAGGGAACCATTAGTTCTCCGGGAACCACCCTGGTGGAGAGATCCTATAACTACCCGGAGCAAAAGCCCCTATTATAGCGAGAGTTAAGCACTGTGGCACTGATGGAAATGACTTTTAGGCTGCGGTTAAAAAGAAATGACCAATTTCATCTCTGAGAGCCTCTGGCCCTCTTTCAGCCGACTCGTTCACTCGGGTCTGAATAGCCACAGATTAGCCCTGCAAATCAGAAGATGAGATGTATGTTTTGAAGCTAATCTCTGCTTTGTTAGCGGCGTGATTACGAGCGTCTCAGAGGATCGGCTGGAGTGTTTGACTCGCGTGAAGAGATCAGCAGTGATGATGGCCTGATTACATGACTGGAATGTGCTTTTGTCCAATAATAATGGACAAATAAATGGTTATCTCACTGAACGGGTGAAGATGCTCTATATGGTTTTACTTTTGTTATGCAGCAAGTTTAATATGATAAAATAGCTTAAAATGATTGTAAATACTGTATTGTAATAATAAAAAAAAAAAGTTTTTTAAAGAGTCTCTTCTGCTCACCGAGGCTGCATTTATTTGAGCAAAAATACAGTAAAAATTGTAGAATATTATTAGAATGTAAATCCGCTGTTTTCTATGTGAATATACAGTAAAGTGTAATTTATTCCTGTGATCAAAGCTGAATGTTCAGCATCATTACTCCAGTCTTCAGTGTCACATGATCCTTCACAAATCACTCTAATATGATGATTTTATGATCAAGAAACATTTATGATTATTATCAGTGTTGAAAACAGTTATTTTTATTTTTATTTCAGGATTCTTTGATGAATAGAATTTATCTGAAATAGAAATCTCTTGTAACATTAAACACTAACCATTTAAAAGTTAAAGAAATAAATGGGGGAAATAAATAAAATAAATCAATACTTTTACTCATCAAGGATAAATTAAATTGTTGTTGTAAACTGTTTTCAACATTGATAATAATAATGTTTGCTGATCATCAAATCCTCATATTAGAGTGATGTGTGAAGGATCATGTGACACTGAAGACTGGAGTAATGATGCTGAACATTCTGCTTTGATCACAGGAATAAATTACACTTTACTATATATTCACGAAAACAGCTGGAACATTGGAATATTATACATTTACATTGGAATAATATTTCACAATATTTCTGTTTTTATTGTATTTTTAATCGAATAAATGCAGCCTTGGTGAGCAGAAAAGGCTTCTTTCAAAAACATAAAAAATCGTACCGCTCCAACTTTCGACTGGTAGTATATATATATATAGATATAGACATATCACAGGAATAAATAATTACATTTTACAATATATTCACATAAAAAAGTTATATTATCTTGTAATAATATTTCACTATTTTTACTGTTTTTTGATCGAATAAATGTATCATTGGTGACCAGAAGAAACTTCTTTCAAAAACATCTAATCATACTGACCTCAAACTTATGAGCCGTAGTGTGTGTATATAAACAGAAATAATAAAATACATCTCCTCAAATACATGATTGTGTTTTATTCATGAATTGTCGTGGCTTGCAACACTTATTATACTTTTTCTGTTTGTGTTCTTCAGTCGTCAACTGCACTGATCCCGGTATTCCAGCAAACTCAATCAGGAAGAGCAAAATCGAGTACGGGAACTTCACTTTCGGGACCGTCGTTTCCTACGACTGCAATCCCGGGTATTACCTCTTCGGCTCGTCGGTTCTGACCTGCCAGCCGGTGGGATACTGGGACAAACCGCTACCAGAATGCCTGGGTACGTCTGTGCCTCTTCACTTTACTTCTCATTATTTCCACTTTTATCTTTGCCAATCTTTGAACTCTCTCCATCTGAGAGGCGATAGTAAATGTCACAGGTTAGTCAAGCGCAACGTTCGGTTCAAAGAGCTCTTATGATGGAGACTTCATGTCTGTGTGAAAGCTTTAAAAGTTTCCCAGAGTTTCCCGCAGTGGACGGCGGTGAATTTAACACACCTTTTCTACAGTTTGCCAAAGCGAGGAGTATTAAGGTCAAGAGCGCATTCATTAGAGAGACGTGTTCATTTGCCTGTGAGAAAGTAATTGCCTCCCGCTCTCGCTTTCCGTCTCTGTCCCTGTAATTGCTTCAAACCTGAACTTGATCATTTCTTGTCGGTTTCCAGCGAGATGCTTACACTGACCGTGAAGGAAAGGCAACAATCCTGCTAGCTGTCTATTAGCCTTGTTTCTCTCTCTAGTTTACACAAGGTGATTCTGCACTTTACTTAGTCGACAGAGGCTACTTGGGAATTTTAATGAGCAGCCTCTTCTCCCCCGTCAGCCTTTCAGCCGGATGAATATTATGAAAATGTGCACCTCCTCGGTTTTATTCGGGTGCATTTACAATTCAAAAGAAAGCAAACATCAAAACCAGGCCTGAAAAGAAGCTTAGCTAAATTAAATTGAAGAGCTTATGTGTGTTTCTCCAGCAGCGCACGAGAGATGAATTAATGCTGTTAAGATGTGAACAACTACACACTCCGCTAATCTGAACGACTTTCATGGTTCATTTGGTTACACTTTACAATAAGGTTCATTTATTAAACATTAGTTAATGCATTAACTAACATGAACTAACAATGTGCAATGCATTTGTTTCTGTTTTTGTTCATCTTTGTTAATGTTAGTTAATAAAAATACAGATGTTCATGGTTAGTTCATGTTAGTTCACAGTGCAAGATTTGAATAATGTATTAGTAAATGTTGAAATTAACATTAACAAAGATTAATAAATGCTGCATAAGTGCAGTTCTTGTAATACATTCGGCTATGGTGATGTATTTAGATCCTCTGTAATCTTCATTTGAGGAACAGACTGAGATTTAAGTAGTTATTTATTGAAAATATGTCCCTCCTGCCAGCATTGAATCAGAGAGTTGAACTTATAAACTCAAGTTCAACTCAATAATCCGTTCTTAGTTGTTTTCGAGTTAACCACAGCATTCACAACCAAATCAATCACAAACCACAGCCAATCAGAAGAGAGTGTGGGCGGAGTCTCTCTGCAAGCTCACTGCACTCGCAACCAAATCAATCACAAATCACAGCCAATCAGAAGAGAGTGTGGGCGGAGTCTCTCTGCAAGCTCACTGCACTCACAACCAAATCAATCACAAACCACAGCCAATCAGAAGAGAGTGTGGGCGGAGTCTCTCTGCAAGCTCACTGCACTCGCAACCAAATCAATCACAAACCACAGCCAATCAGAAGAGAGTGTGGGTGGAGTCTCTCTGCAAGAGCACTGCAAGAGCAACCAAATCAATCACAAATCACAGCCAATCAGAAGAGAGTGTGGGTGGAGCCTCTCTGCAAGCTCACTGCACTCGCAACCAAATAAATCACAAACCACAGCCAATCAGAGGAGAGTGTGGGTGGAGTCTCTCTGCAAGAGCACTGCAAGAGCAACAAAATCAATCACAAATCACAGCCAATCAGAAGAGAGTGTGGGTGGAGCCTCTCTGCAAGAGCACTGCACTCGCAACCAAATCAATCACAAACCACAGCCAATCAGAAGAGAGTGTGGGTGGGGCCTCTCTGCAAGCACACTGCACTCGCAACCAAATCAATCACAAACCACAGCCAATCAGAAGAGAGTGTGTGTGGAGTCTCTCTGCAAGAGCACTGCACTCGCAACCAAATCAATCACAAACCACAGCCAATCAGAAGAGAGTGTGGGTGGGGCCTCTCTGCAAGCACACTGCACTCGCAACCAAATCAATCACAAACCACAGCCAATCAGAAGAGAGTGTGTGTGGAGTCTCTCTGCAAGAGCACTGCACTCGCAACCAAATCAATCACAAACCACAGCCAATCAGAAGAGAGTGTGGGTGGGGCCTCTCTGCAAGCTCACTGCACTCGCAACCAAATCAATCACAAACCACAGCCAATCAGAAGAGAGTGTGTGTGGAGTCTCTCTGCAAGAGCACTGCACTCGCAACCAAATCAATCACAAACCACAGCCAATCAGAAGAGAGTGTGGGTGGAGTCTCTTTGCAAGCTCACTGCAAGAGCAACCAAATCAATCACAAATCACAGCCAATCAGAAGAGAGTGTGGGCGGAGCCTCTCTGCAAGCTCACTGCACTCGCAACCAAATATTGTTGTTCCACGACGTGGCAGAAATAAAAACCGTTTCTGAAACTGAATCACTGGTTAGGACACAAAACATTTCTACTAAACAATAATGTTCTACATGGCAGCAGTGGCTGTTTGTTACAGATGGCTTCTCTTATTGGGAAAAAAACGCTATTTCAGAGCAGAAATATAGAGATTTTGTCTTTTAACTATATCTTCCAGACACCTATCAAATACATTATGGATGCTAAGCGAAGTGTGTCAGACAGATATTCAATAAATAAGCTTTTGTTGTGCAACAAAAATATCATAGTCCTCAGAATAAAAAAGATTATGCATGATGATTTGAACATTGCTCACCGCAGTAAAGTCCCATAGCAATTGTGTTGTTGCTGAAGACAGAAAAGCAGGGCTGAATTTAGAGATGTGTTCTCTGTAATCTTGCAAATGTTACGTATTGTACGAGGTCCTTTTCCTCTTTGCTAAACTTCACACACGCAGAACTTGTTTTTGGAGATCTTCCGAGAGGGTTAAAGGGGTCATATAATGCCATTTTTGTTAAGTTAATATGATTCTTTAGGGTCTAAATGAAAAGTTTGTAATATACTTTAATTTGAAAATTCTCATTAGTATTGTAAGAAAACACTGGTCAAAAACAGCTCTGTTTTCAGCACGCCGTTTTAAGTGCATGTGTCTTTAAATGATAATGAGCTTTGCTCACCCCGCCCCTCTGTTTCTGTGGGCGTTTGACACAACACACAAGGAGTGTTGCCTTGACAACAGTTGAGGATATATTTTGGAGAATGGCAGCGGGAGTTTCTGAGGACACATCTGTGCAACCGTATCAATTTGAACCGGAGTCGGACCCGGAACAAGGTGACGGACCCAAAGAAGTTCGACAATTAAGGCTCGAACAGGACGTTTCTGAATGGTTGGTTAACGTAATGTCACTTTGATCTATCTTTGTGTGTACTGGCAGGGTAGAGTAGTGAGATACGAACGCTATGTGTTTACTGATGTATACGTTAGTTCATTGACAGATTGATGTTACAGCTAATGGTTATGAAAAACTTTTTTCCGGTAAATGTAGGCTTGTCCGTGATGCGTAACGTTATCTATGCAGTGTTAGGTACAGCTGTCAGGCCTGAAGCAACACATACTCAGACAGGAGCTAATACCTTTTTCAATGTTCTCGTTTGTAAAGCAGTCTGGTGTGAGAAATGATTCGCGCAAACATGAAAGCATTGACGTTGATCGTGGGGAATATTCCCTTCGAAAACAAACTCAGCCACTGCGTCTTCAGCGGTTCGGATTTAGGAACATCAGAATGATGCTGTGTTCGTTATTACACCCAAGAACACCACAGTCGCTGAGACGCCATTCTGCTCCAGCGTATCAACAATGGCGGACTATGATGACAGCTCGCTCAGGGCGGGTCTGTGTTGAAACGCTGCTGTCAATCAACAATCGTGGGAGGGGCGTCCGACCGTGTGACGTCACAAGGTCGAACGGCTCGATTTGAGACAGGGAAAACATATAAGGAGATTAAAAAAAAAAACACTGGATGGATTTTTATCATTTTATGATGGTTGTGTACAGGCACTGCCAACACACATTTCAGTACAATCAACTTGCAAAAGTGCATGTACCATTATATGACCCCTTTAAAGCCAGACCCACACAGACCTTCACATTCCCACTGATATGAAAACGCCAATCATTGACAGTCGAGTCAACTTGTATTGTCATTCAACATTTTTGTCTCTTTTTTTTTTCCAGGTGTACCATCATTTTGTAAATGCTAGTGTTTCAACAACATGTAAACTTGAATTATGAATTTGATTTTATACTATAAATAACTAGTAATTCAATCTACTGTAATCTCAGCATAAAGTCCCCCTGTGGTGAAAAATCCAGCTTTTAATATTGTTTATGTGGTGTTTTTAATGTGCTTTAAGACAAAGCATGTGTAAGTTCATAAGTCGACACCATTGCTGAGTATTTCCTCCTTAAAACTGCAGTGAACCAAAGACAGTCTCAAAAACACGCTTTGAAATCGCTGGTGTTTCTGACGTCACAAACTACCTTGTAACCAATCAGATCAACGTGTGATCGTCAACCAGTGGATCTCTGAGCTGAGTGAGTGAGTGGAGGCGGGGCTCATTTGCATATTCATAGAACCACGCATACTAAATGAGGCAAGGGTGTCGAGTTACATTCAAGGTATTTTCAAGGAAAAAACATTTAAATATGTCATTTTGATGATCAAAGATGAGTTTTAAGGAATAAAATGATTGACTACAGGGGGACTTTAAACATTAAAGCTAGAAGAATAACCCGAGCTGTGAGTTGAAGTGAGTGATTGATGTGTGTCTCCTACAGAGGTGGACTGTGGTCACGCTGGTTCTCCTCCTCATGCCGTTGTGACGGGAGAGAAATTCACCTTCGGATCTACAGTTCACTACAGGTGTTTAGAAGACCGAGCTCTGATTGGTGAATCCACTCGCTCCTGCCAGCTGAACGGCCAATGGAGTGGCTCGCAGCCACACTGCTCAGGTAAGACACACCTGGGCTGACAAAACGTTTTTTTAAACGGAAACGGTGGTCCGTTGAACACCCTGTTCTGATGACGCAAGAGTTAAACTACGGCAGCTGAGAAGGACATTCCGTGTGTTCTTTCGGAGCCTGATGAAATCGGTATAAATATGTGACCCTGGACCACAAAACCAGTCACATGGGTCCATTTTCGTAAGGATGGTGTGGTTTGTTAGGATAGGACAATATGTGGCTGAAACACAACTAGTGAAAATCTGGAATCTGAGGGTGCAAAAAAATCTAAACATTGAGAAAATCTCCTTTAAAGTTGTGCATTTATGTTGGCGATTGTGCTGCATTCACTCACAAAAATAAATATTTTATATATTTACGGTAGGAAATTTACTAAATATCTTCATGGAACATGATCTTTACTTAATATCCTAATGATTTTTGGCATAAAAGAAAAATCGATAATTTTGACCCATACAATGTATTGTCGGCTATTGCCACAGATATACCCGTGCGACTCGAGACTGGTGACGTGATCCAGGGTCATGTGTTTAATACTACAAAATGCGCTTGATGTATTCCGTCCAGAATAACAGAGAACATCTCCAATCTAATTATTGTGATCCAACATTTGCCTCGCATTTCAGGATGAAAAGACAAACATTTCATGTGAAGGATAATCCACTTCTTATCTCCGAGACTGGGTTATGATCTATAAGACCTTATTATTTTTATTATGAGTATTAGGCTTATCATTATTGCTGATAACTGTTGATATGCTATATTTTTACTATAAAACTCTTACGACTAACACAACCCGGAAACCGTAGCGCACCGGTTTGAGCTTGAACGTGCCACAGCTCTTACTCAAACTGGAACGTAAAGGCTTAGTAACTACTAGCTACTCCTTTGCACCATTCCTTTAAAGTAATGCATTGTGGGATAATATGCCGTTTACCTTCAATGATCCAATAGCAGCCTTGAAATATGTGAGCGGAAGTTGAGCTTAAACGCTGTGAATTTCAGTTTATCCTTCATTATAACTTCTTTTTCCTCGCTTAAATAACGGTAAAAATACATTTCCTTTAAATGCGACACTTAGTCACAAATAACAAAAGGCATTTTTAGATGTAAATAACATTCAGAAACATGTATTTGAAATCATTAGGGATCAATTGATAAATACTTGTACAAAAAATATTAGAAATTACATTTGTTTATTCTGAAGGATTTTACACTGCTGAAATTTAATCATTGGCAGAAATGTATATTTTATAATAAATTGTATTTATTTATTAATCAACATGCCAATTCATGCTAGCAACTTGCTAAAACGTGCTTGGATCATGCTAGCAATGTGCTAAAACATGCTAGATTAATGTTAAAACATGTCAGGGTCATGCTAATGTTATTCTACCAATGCAATTAAAACATGCAAGGATCATGTTAGCAAAATGTAAAATAATCTTAAAACATGCTAGCAACATGCTAAATCATGCTAGAATTATGTTAGATAAAATGTTAAATCATGTTAGCAACTAAATAAAAGATGTTAACATTGAGGTAAAACATGCTAAGAGATGCTACGAACATGCTTAAACATGATAGGATCATGCTAGCAATGTGTTAAAACATGCTAGATTAATGCTGATAAAACATGCTAGGAAACTTATAAAACTTTCAGGCTTTGTCAAGCCAACATAAAAGTTTGTCCCGACGAACTTCACTTTCTTCTAGCTAATTAGTGTATTTTATCATATTGCTCTTTTTGCTAATTTATGGGAATAAATTAAGTTAGGAATAATTGACTCTGGACTCTCCATTATTGAAAATGTATGACCATGCCAAAGTGACCATGACCTGAAGTGCATTATTTTTCATAAGTCAATTATTCTCATACCAGGGTTTGACCATATTTGTAGACATTTTTAGGTTTTTGTTCCTAAAACTACTTTCTTGCACATCTTGAAGACGCCGAAGCCGTTGCTACTAGTTTAACGAAGTCATTCAGGCTCATATGGAGGCTTGTGCTGTTTCTGTGCAGTTTTTAAGTCAAGTCACAAGTGTTTATATATTATGAAACCAATTCAGTTTCAGCAATAAGCATCTCTACAGAAGATAATAGTGTCATTATTGTTATTCAGCTCAGTTTAGTTCACTGTTGATCCAGTTCAGTTCAATAACAGTGTCTATGTTGCAAAGTGTGTGTTATTATCCAGCAAAATTCAGTTCAAATGTTCTCATCTGATAGTATGTGCAGTTATATCGATAATATTACTGAATATGAATTGTATTTTAAACCAGAGAGAGAGAGAGAGAGAGAGAGAGAGAGAGAGAGAGAGAGAGAGAGAGAGAGAGAGAGAGAGAGAGAGGGAGAGAGAGAGAGAGAGAGCATGCATTTGTGTTGTGCAGTAACTTCTCTACAAAAGCAGCATTAGTTATATAACTCTAACTCTGGGATGACGACTGTATTGATTAGGCAACATCGAGCTCTGTGTTTGTGGAAGACGGAGAGAGCGAGAGAAAGAGACTCTGCTTGCATGGATATTAAAAGTAATTTCAGAAATAAACTGAAATTGTCATTTGTTGTTTGGCCGATGATGTTGTGTGTTTCTGGCTGGTTTGCTGTTTGTGAGGCTCCTTGAAAGAACTGAAATTAATATAAAAGAATATAATCCATTACAGTGATTTCACCACAGTTTATTGTTGATGTTATGTCATGTTATGGTATTTAGTGTTGTGTTATGTTGTGATGTCATGTCATGTTATGTTATGTTGTTTTCATGTTGTTATGTTGTTGTCATGTCATTTTATTTTGTATTGCATGTCGTTATTATGTTATGTCATGTTGTTTTGTGTTATATTGTAATGTTATGTTATGTGTTATGTTATGTCATATCATGTTACGTTATGTTATGTTATGTTATGTTATGTTATGTTATGTTATAGTATGTTGTTGTCATGTCAATATTGTGTATTTCATGTTGTTATTTTATGTTATGTTGATGTTATGTCATATTATGTCATGTTAAGTTGTGTGGTGTTTTATGTTATGTTGTTATGTTGATGTCATGTTGTTATATGTTATGTCATGTTATTTTGTGTATTTCGTGTTATGTTATTTTATGTCATGTCATGTCATATGTCATATATCATGTCATGTTATGTCATGTTGTGTTGTGTTATGTTATGTCATGTCATGTCATGTCATGTTATGTTATATTATATTATGTTGTTATGTCATGTTATTTTATGTTATGTTATGTCATGTTAAGTTGTGTTGTTGTTATGTCATGTCATGTCATGTCATGTTATGTCATGTTGTTATGTCATGTTATGTTATGTCATGTCATGTCATGTTAAGTTGTGTTGTGTTGTGTTGTGTTGTGTTGTGTTGTGTCATGTTATGTTATGTTATGTTGTTATGTTATGTCATGTTATGTTATGTCATGTCATGTTAAGTTGTGTTGTGTCGTGTCATGTCATGTCATGTTATGTCATGTCATATGTTATGTTATGTCATGTTATTTTATTTTATGTTATGTTATGTTATGTTATGTTGTGTCGTGTCGTGTCATGTTATGTTGTCATGTCATGTCATGTTAAGTTGTGTTGTGTTGTGTCGTGTCATGTTAAGTTGTCATGTTATGTCATGTCATGTTAAGTTGTGTTGTGTTGTGTTATGTCATGTTATGTCATGTTATGTTATGTTATGTCATGTTATGTCATGTTATGTTATGTTATGTCATGTTAAGTTGTGTCATGTTATGTTATGTTATGTTATGTTATGTTATGTTGTGTTGTGTCATGTCATGTCATGTCATGTTGTTATGTTATGCCTTATGTTATGTTATGTTCACCTTTGAAATAACTGAAATGAATATGAAGAATATAATCTATACAGTGATTTCAGGTGCTCTTCTTCACGCTGTGCTGCACAGAAATGACTGTAAAGGCTAAGAATGAAGCAAATCTTAAATTATGATTCAGTTTTCTCCGTTTAATAAAAGCTTCTCTCATTCTCGTAGTAAAATCGCAGTAACACACGGCGGCTCGTGGCTTATTGCTTTCCGATAATACACAGGTCCTTTGTACTGTTCAGGCTTACTTGTGTTTGAAAGAGAAATCATGCATTTGAATGAACACATTGTTGAGTGAAGCTCATCTTTGTCTTGTGTCTTATTTTCTGTCATTATGTGTCAGTCTTACATGAGTTAATTAAGTTCAGCTGAATAATGACTTCTGTCTCTGCCTGACACACTCCGCCGTTTCTCTCTTCTGACAAGCTGTCTGTTTGAGTCCAACATGCACAGATTTCTTCTTTTAAAGAATAGTTCACCCACTACTGAAACAGTCCACGTTACTCACGCTCGTGCCGTGCCAAAGCTGAGGCTGTTTCTGTGCAGTTTATACTGACCAACAACTAAAAATACACAGTAAAGCAGTTTTCTGAGATCATGGGAAAGCTGGCAAAATGCATCATCACATGCCAAGATTAAATATCAAAAATCATGAGTAATGATTCTGCTTTGATCACAGGAATAAATTACATTTTACAATATACAGTCAAACCAAAATTTATTCAGACACCTTCAATATTTCTCATAGTTTATTCGCTATAGTTTAGAAAATGGTTATAAAATATGACAGGAACTCATTTGACACACAATTAGATAATACCAGTTTAGCTCAACCAGTTACCAAGCAATGCTTCATTTTTAGTCTGTGTGTAAAAAGAGCATTAGCAATTAAAGAAGAAACACTTCAGCATCACACACTCCTCTCCTCGAATCACACACTCCTCTCCTGGAATCACACACTCCTCTCCTGGAATCACACACTCCTCTCCTGGAATCACACACTCCTCTCCTCGAATCACACACTCCTCTCCTGGAATCACACACTCCTCTCCTGGAATCACACACTCCTCTCCTGGAATCACACACTCCTCTCCTCGAATCACACAGGAATCACACACTCCTCTCCTGGAATCACACACTCCTCTCCTCGAATCACACAGGAATCACACACTCCTCTCCTGGAATCACACACTCCTTTCCTCGAATCACACACTCCTCTCCTGGAATCACACACTCCTCTCCTGGAATCACACACTCCTCTCCTCGAATCACACAGGAATCACACACTCCTCTCCTCGAATCACACAGGAATCACACACTCCTCTCCTGGAATCACACACTCCTCTCCTCGAATCACACACTCCTCTCCTGGAATCACACACTCCTCTCCTCGAATCACACAGGAATCACACACTCCTCTCCTGGAATCACACACTCCTCTCCTCGAATCACACACTCCTCTCCTGGAATCACACACTCCTCTCCTCGCATCACACACTCCTCTCCTGGAATCACACACTCCTCTCCTGGAATCACACACTCCTCTCCTCGCATCACACACTCCTCTCCTGGAATCACACACTCCTCTCCTGGAATCACACACTCCTCTCCTGGAATCACACACTCCTCTCCTCGCATCACACAGGAATCACACACTCCTCTCCTGGAATCACACACTCCTCTCCTCGAATCACACACTTCTCTCCTGCAATCACACACTCCTCTCCTGCAATCACACACTCCTCTCCTCGAATCACACACTCCTCTCCTCGAATCACACACTCCTCTCCTGCAATCACACACTCCTCTCCTGCAATCACACACACACTCCTCTCCTGCAATCACACACTCCTCTCCTCGCATCACACACTCCTCTCCTCGCATCACACACTCCTCTCCTCGAATCACACACTCCTCTCCTGCAATCACACACTCCTCTCCTCGAATCACACACTCCTCTCCTGGAATCACACACTCCTCTCCTGGAATCACACACTCCTCTACTGGAATCACACACTCCTCTCCTCGAATCACACACTCCTCTCCTCGAATCACACACTCCTCTCCTCGAATCACACACTCCTCTCCTGCAATCACACACTCCTCTCCTGGAATCACACACTCCTCTCCTCGCATCACACACTCCTCTCCTGGAATCACACACTCCTCTCCTCGCATCACACAGGAATCACACACTCCTCTCCTGGAATCACACACTCCTCTCCTGGAATCACACACTCCTCTCCTGGAATCACACACTCCTCTCCTGGAATCACACACTCCTCTCCTGGAATCACACACTCCTCTCCTGGAATCACACACTCCTCTCCTGCAATCACACACTCCTCTCCTGGAATCACACACTCCTCTCCTGGAATCACACACTCCTCTCCTGCAATCACACACTCCTCTCCTGGAATCACACACTCCTCTCCTGGAATCACACACTCCTCTCCTGGAATCACACACTCCTCTCCTGCAATCACACACTCCTCTCCTGGAATCACACACTCCTCTCCTGGAATCACACACTCCTCTCCTCCTCTCCTGGAATCACACACTCCTCTCCTGGAATCACACACTCCTCTCCTCGAATCACACACTCCTCTCCTGGAATCACACACTCCTCTCCTGGAATCACACACTCCTCTACTGGAATCACACACTCCTCTCCTCGAATCACACACTCCTCTCCTCGAATCACACACTCCTCTCCTCGAATCACACACTCCTCTCCTGCAATCACACACTCCTCTCCTGGAATCACACACTCCTCTCCTCGCATCACACACTCCTCTCCTGGAATCACACACTCCTCTCCTCGCATCACACAGGAATCACACACTCCTCTCCTGGAATCACACACTCCTCTCCTGGAATCACACACTCCTCTCCTGGAATCACACACTCCTCTCCTGGAATCACACACTCCTCTCCTGGAATCACACACTCCTCTCCTCGCATCACACACTCCTCTCCTGGAATCACACACTCCTCTCCTCGCATCACACAGGAATCACACACTCCTCTCCTGGAATCACACACTCCTCTCCTCGCATCACACACTCCTCTCCTGGAATCACACACTCCTCTCCTGGAATCACACACTCCTCTCCTCGCATCACACACTCCTCTCCTGGAATCACACACTCCTCTCCTGGAATCACACACTCCTCTCCTGGAATCACACACTCCTCTTCTCGAATCACACAGGAATCACACACTCCTCTCCTGGAATCACACACTCCTCTCCTGGAATCACACACTCCTCTCCTGGAATCACACACTCCTCTCCTGGAATCACACACTCCTCTCCTGGAATCACACACTCCTCTCCTCGAATCACACACTCCTCTCCTCGAATCACACACTCCTCTCCTGCAATCACACACTCCTCTCCTGGAATCACACACTCCTCTCCTCGAATCACACACTCCTCTCCTGCAATCACACACTCCTCTCCTGGAATCACACACACACTCCTCTCCTGCAATCACACACTCCTCTCCTCGCATCACACACTCCTCTCCTCGAATCACACACTTCTCTCCTGCAATCACACACTCCTCTCCTGCAATCACACACTCCTCTCCTCGAATCACACACTCCTCTCCTCGAATCACACACTCCTCTCCTGCAATCACACACTCCTCTCCTGCAATCACACACACACTCCTCTCCTGCAATCACACACTCCTCTCCTCGCATCACACACTCCTCTCCTCGCATCACACACTCCTCTCCTCGAATCACACACTCCTCTCCTGCAATCACACACTCCTCTCCTGGAATCACACACTCCTCTCCTGGAATCACACACTCCTCTCCTGCAATCACACACTCCTCTCCTGGAATCACACACTCCTCTCCTGGAATCACACACTCCTCTCCTCCTCTCCTGGAATCACACACTCCTCTCCTGGAATCACACACTCCTCTCCTTGAATCACACACTCCTCTCCTGGAATCACACACTCCTCTCCTGGAATCACACACTCCTCTCCTGGAATCACACACTCCTCTCCTGGAATCACACACTCCTCTCCTGGAATCACACACTCCTCTCCTCGCATCACACACTCCTCTCCTGGAATCACACACTCCTCTCCTGGAATCACACACTCCTCTCCTGGAATCACACACTCCTCTCCTGGAATCACACACTCCTCTCCTGGAATCACACACTCCTCTCCTGGAATCACACACTCCTCTCCTCGAATCACACACTCCTCTCCTGGAATCACACACTCCTCTCCTGGAATCACACACTCCTCTCCTCGAATCACAAACTCCTCTCCTGGAATCACACACTCCTCTCCTCGAATCACACACTCCTCTCCTGGAATCACACACTCCTCTCCTGGAATCACACACTCCTCTCCTCGAATCACACACTCCTCTCCTGGAATCACACACTCCTCTCCTGGAATCACACACTCCTCTCCTGCAATCACACACTCCTCTCCTGGAATCACACACTCCTCTCCTCGAATC
>NC_140230.1:36667147-36682147 GCF_951802725.1 Rutilus rutilus
AAAATGATAATAATCACATATGTTTCTTGATCATCAAATCATCATATTAGAATGATTCCTGAAGGGTCATGTGACACTGAAGACTGGAGTAATGATGCTGAACATTCAGCTTTGATCACAGGAATAAATTACACTTTACTGTATATTCACATAGAAAACAAATGATCAAATAAATGCAGCCTTGGTGAGCAGAAGAGACTTCTTTTAAAAACATAAAAAATCAGTATTTTTGTCTTTTTTCCCAATAAACATCTAAACATTCCTAAAACAAGTAAAGGTTGCACTTTATTGTGATGGTCCAGTTTAGATGTTCTACTATAAGTAACTTTGCATTAGAGTATTAGTCGACTGTTTGGGTTATTAGAATAAGTTCACATGTAATTGCAAAGTTACTTCTAGTCAGTAGAATGTCTACATAAATAAATAAATAAATAAATTGTTACCCAAATAAATATGTTTTGTCATTGTTTTTACTTTTCTATTGGCTGTCAGAGTTCATATCTCTACCTAATCATACAAGTAAGGTGAGCAAAAAGATTGTGTACACTGTAAAAAATAATCTGTTAAATTCACGGTAAAGAAACGTCAGGTGTGGTGGTGGTGAATCTACCGTAAAAAAAAAAAATATGGTTGCAACATTTTAGGTTTATTTTAGACTTAACTTAAATTTACAGTAAAAAAAACACATATTTAATTATCTGATATAATGTTAATGTACCGATCTATTGAAGTACTAATATCTGTTTTGTATCATTGTAATACACTGACAACCACCAATCACAGCGGTGATGAGAGTCACATGATCAATCAAAGCTTTTCCACAAGATGAGAAAGTTAATATTAATATACAGAATCTGCACAGTGTCATTCATACACACACTGAACACCATCATGGTGACACACATGCCATTTTAAAAAAGCAATAAACATTAATTTAACAACATTAAATGTAACATAAAACCCTAATGTACATAACTGATTAGAAAAAACTAAGAAAAACTATGTAGAAACAGTATATATGTATATATACACACACATATATACATATATAACATTAAAAATACATCAAATTTGAAGTGCCACGTAGGGAATTGTGGGAATGGGGAATGTCAGTGTACGTTTTTTCACTGTAAATTATACAACGACGTTCTACTGTAAAAAAAAAAAAAAAAAGTACATTTAACGGTATTTTACTGTAAAATTACATTAAATGTATCTATCACAGTTATTCACCGTATATAGTACGGAAACTTTCTGTCAACTAATTAACCGTTTTTCACTAGCATTTTTACGGTCTTTTACCATTAAAATCACGATCATATTTTACAGTGTAAGCTCAGTCCAAGAGTATTTTCATGCACAGAAAGTTCATCTTCTGAGGCTGCGTTATGATTGACAGCTCGGGGAACAGAGCGAGTGTTTCCACTGAGATCCTGAACTGCTCTTTATCCAGCAGCAAATGAAGCCAATTCCACTCGTATTTATAATGTCTGTAATACATCTGTAATGCTGAGGCTGAGGCAGAGGGATCCATTTGCAAGACTTTATTAACACGGGTAGGCAGACATAAACTGAGAACAGCAGTAATCAAAGGGACAATCCAGTACTCAAGGTCAGACACAGGCAGAGGTCGGGGCGGGCAGCAAAGGTTCACAGAGTCCAGAGTCCAGGCAAAGATCAAGGTTCAGAAACACACGGCAAGTAGGAGAGTATGCTTGGTAATGTCCGCAGAGCAAAACAAGACTTCGCACAGAACAACGGAAGACACAGTCCAGATAAAGGGGAAGATGATGATGAACAGGTGACGGTGATAATGGTGATCAGAGAAGGCAGGGATGGAAGGTGCTAATGACGGAGGGAGTGCTGGGAAGTGCTTATATTCAGGAGAGAGGGAGCGAGTGAAACCAGAGGGTGGCGTGAGTGAGCGTTCCGTGACAACATCAGTCAGCTGGTCTGTCCAAATGTAATATGATTTCGACTTTCTTCAGTCCATTTAATCCCAACGGTCACATCTGTGATCAACATTTACTTCTGAGTTTGAGTTTTGAAGGGTGAGAAAAGAGATGTGGACTTCAAATGAAATGTCTAGATTTCATGTGGATGTTTTGACATGGCTGGTGGGAATAGTCATATTTAATTCTAGTTCATTCATTTCTGGTACGTACTGGAGAGGTAATATTATTGAAAAATATATGTAGTTGTTGTAGAGATGTTTATTGGAAAAATGTATATTTTTTAATGTTTTTGTCTCTTCTGCTCACCAAGGCTGCATTTATCTGATCAAAAATACAGTACAAATTGATAAATATTTTTACATTGTAAAATATCTGCTTTCTATGTGAATATATAGTAAAGTGTAATTTATTCCTGTGATCAAAGCTGAATGTTCAGCATCATTACTCCAGTCTTCAGTGTCACATGATCCTTCACAAATCACTCTAATATGATGATTTGATGCTCAAGAAACATTTATGATTATTAATATCAATGTTGTGTAATTTTTTAGTTTAGAACTGAACATTCAGAAGAACAGCATTTATTTAAAATAAATCTTTTGCGTTAAATGTAAAAGTCTCTACTGTCACGTTTGATCTGTTTAATGTGTCTTTGCTCAATAAAATATTAATTTCTGTAAAAAACAATACAGACATTTTACAAAACATTTTTGTCAATTTTTGGGCTTTTCACTAAAAATATTGAAGCATATATATATATATACGCATATGCATATACAGTGGTGGTCAAAATTAATGGCACCCCTGGTAAATATGATCAAAAATGGCTGTAAAAAATAAATCTGCATTGTTTATCCTTTTGATCTTTCATTCAAAAAATTCACAACAATCTCACCTTTCATTGAAGTAAAAGAACTGAAAGTGGGGGGTAAATCACATTATAAAATAAATGTTTTTCTCCAAAACACGTCGGCCACAATTATTGGCACCCTGTTATTAAATACTTTTTGCAATCTCCTTTTGACAAGATACCAGCTCTGAGTCTTCTTCTATAATGCCTGATGAGTTTGGAGAACACCTGACGAGAGATCAGAGACCATTCCTCCATACAGAATCTCTCCAGATCCTTCAGATTCACAAGTTCATGTTGGTGCTTCTCCTCTTCAGTTCAGCCCACTCATCAGGTCAGGGGACTGGGACGGTCAGGGCAGAAGCTTCATTCTGTGCTCAGTGACCCATTTTTGTGTTGATTTTGATGTTTGTTTTGGACCGTTGTCCTGATGGAAGACCCAACCACGGCCCATTATAAGATTTCTAGCAGAGGCCGTCAGGTTTAGATTTTTTATCTGTTGGTATTTGCTAGAATCCATAATACCATGTATCTGAACAAGATGTCCAGGACCTCCAGCAAATAAATAGGCCACAACATATAAGATCCAGCAGTGTATTTAACCGTAGGCATGGGGGACTCTTCATCCCTGTTTGCACCGAACACATCTGCTGGGTTTGCTGCTAAAAAGCCCTTTTTTTGTTTCATCTGACCACAGAATCCAGTCCCTTTTGAAGATCCAGTCGTGTCTGACCACTGAATATGCTGGAGGTTATTTCTGGAGGAGCGAGGAGGATTTTTCCTGAAACCCTCCCAAACAACATGTGGGGATGTAGGGGTTGTTTGATCATTTTTGTTTAGGCTTTCTGACCCCAAGACTCCAGTAATCTCTGCAATTCTCCATCTGTGATCCTTGAAGAGTCTTTGGCCACTCAAACTTTCCTCCTCACCGTCCATTAAGATAATATAGACACACGTCCTCTTCCTGGCAGATTCGTAACATCTTTAGTTGATTATAACTTCTTAATTATTGCCCTGATGGTCAAAATGGGGATTTTCAATTTTTTTGATATTTTTTTACAGCCACTTTCTATTTTGTGAAGCTCAACAATCTTTTGCTGCACATCAGAACTATATTCTGTGGTTTTACTCATTGTGATGTGATGATTAAGGGAATCTGTCCTTTGTGTATTCGTCATATTTAAACCCTGTGAAACAAGAAGTCATAGCTGGACAGTTTCATGGTGTGCTAAATAAAGGTAAATATTAATGGGAATATACTTCAGAGATATTTTTCTCATAAAAAATTCTAGGGGTGCCAATAATTGTGGCCGACGTGTTTTGGAGAAAAACATTTATTTCATGTGATTTACCCCCAATTTCAATTCTTTTACTTCAATGAAAGGTTCGATTTTTGCGTATTTTTTGAAGGAAAGATCAAAAGGATAAACGATGCAGATTTAGTTTTTACAGCCATTTTTTATCATATTTATCAGGGGTGCCATTAATTCTGACCACCACTGTATATTATTAATACAGTCAAATCAATATTGCATATCTGTGTATTTTATTTATTTATTTATGTATTTATTTATTCAGGGAGTATCCATGTATATTGTACAGTCAGAATGAGCCAGTTGTTTGTGGTTTATGATGTTGTAATAATATCTGCCGGTTCAGACATGGGTTTCACACACTTCCAGAGAGACTCACTGTCCCTGTTTTCCCCCAGAAGAGACATGCAGTTTGTTTCTCTCCTTGCAGAAAAAAGCATGTTCTCTGTTATCTGGTCAAATGCGGTTTGCAGACGAGTGTTTCTGTTCCTCAGGTGATAAGAGAGGCGGCTGTGGGGATCCGGGAACGCCGGCTCACGCCATGCGAGAGGAGGGAAGCTTCCAGCAACACGCTAAAGTGCGCTTCACCTGCTCCACGGGACACACACTCTACGGCTCGGCCGAGCGCATCTGCTTCCCCAACGCCACGTGGTCGGGCCGGCAGCCCACCTGCAAACGTGAGTCAGAGGCGGCGTTACACGTGCATGTGTTTTTATTTGGAGGATTTTAGCAGTTTAATGCGACTGGATTATTGACAGGTCAGTTTAATGCGACTGGATGATTGACAGGTCAGTTTAATGCAACTGAGAGCAACTGTTAAAGACACAATTGTATGACATGATCGTATGTCCCAAAGTTTTTCATCACAAAAAGAGAACATACTTTTAGGGCGTAGTACATAAGTAGGTGAACTGAGATGCAACAAATGTGTGCTATAGACTGTAAATAAATATTGGCGTAGTGTTTCTGAAGGGCATTTCTGAAGCCCAAAGCCCACCTGCAAACATGAGTCAATAATGCATCCCTGCGTCTATCCTAAACAGTGTGTGAGATTAGAATAAGTGCGTCCCAAAGCATAGTATGTTGAAAAGAGTGTGCCCGATGGTCTACTATTTCCGGTGGATTTTCAAAGTGTGGATCCTTGCTCATTATAACGGCTAATATTACCCACAATCCACTGCGCTTTGGAGGAGGAACTACAAACACAAGTAAAAAATGTTAAAAAACTACAAAACATGGCAGATGTGTGCAACCGATGGTAAATCCACCTGTCACTCAAGTGGCCACGCCCTTAATTATGCAGAACTTTAAGGCTTAATATAATTTAAACGGATGAGTTATAAAAAAAAAAACACAGTCTCACAGTCGTCATGAAGGGCAACATTAGCTATATAGACCAAAACCACTTTTTGCACCAGGCTGTAAACATGTGTTTTTCTGCCGTAAAGTTGGGCATTTTAACATGGGGGTTTATGGGATTGACTCTCTTCTGCAGCCGGCCTCTAGTGCCCAGTGGATGAACTGCAGGTTAATCACTTCAGTGTTCACTCAAAAAAATAAACTGTTGAACGAACTTAATTAAATTAAGGAAAGCCTCTCCACATGATGAAATGGAGAGTGAATGAAATGATTTGTTGTAATCTTGTTGTATGAACTTAAAATCATTTAGTCATGACTACTAAAAAAGAAAGTGTAATTTCCTACTAGATAAAGTTTTGCCATGCCTAAGAGAGAACATTTTGTCAGGATAACTATACGTTTAATTTTTGTCCTGCCAATAAATTTGCCATCATTATAATTTTAGCTAACTTGACTCTACAGTTTCTTCCAGTGAAATACTTGCGTTCATTTAAATTAAAACCACTTTTTACATAGTATCAAAAAAATATGACTTATGTAGGTCCAAGTGTGAGGATTAATGCATATATAGTGAATACTGAATGCCTGAACACAGTCGCCACTCTTCTGCATAATGGTAACCACAGAATTAAAAACACATTACAGAAAGTCCTCGCATAACTGAACATTAAACACTAACATTAACTAACAACGTCTTTCCATTTACTGAAAAACACATAAAATAACACTTTAATCCCTGAATTCACCCTCCTAATGCAGTCCCTTGCAAAGCATGCTGGGAACTACAGATCCTCTGCCCAGTTAGTTGTCAACAAAAATGATCACACAAATTAATTAAGTAAACTTCAGTTTTAAACATAGCCGTAATTTGCGGACGCTTTAATCTATCGCGTAACGCCGTTGCGGAGACTGTCTATTCGTTCCGGTGAAATCACAAAACAAACGCGTCCCTGCTTAATATACAACCACTAATGAACACATCCGTGTTTGATGTGGGAAAAAAACGATACGAGTGCAGATTAAAACCCGAAAAGCTCTGACACGCTGAAACGTTCTGCCACTTTACCATGAATTCACGTGAAGATTAACAATATTAGTAGATCTCATTAAACGACAAATTAAACCCAATGTACTTGATTTCACACACACACACACTCACACACACACACACACACACACACCTGTCCCACCCACTTTTTAAAACAAAGTTACGCCACTGGTTTTAAATATCTTACGTTGACTGAACACAATTAAATTAAGTTAAAATCTTGTTACTTGAGCTTATTTTGATGAATTAAACTGAACAAGAGGCAAACATGTATTTTTTGAGTGTTGGTTTCGAGAGAGACGGGAAGACTGACAGTGATACGCATCAGGCGAGCCGGTGTCACGGTGTCCTGTAATCCCTGCTAAACACAACCTTGCACCGGAGCAAATGGCAGGAGTGTATTCTCTCCGCATTGTCCGTGTCGTCCCGAGGGTGACGGGTTATTGCTGGGCCATAAAACAGATTGTTAGCGTTCAGGTCCCAGGAGGCGGAAACTTCTCAAGCTTGAATGTTTTTGCTGCGCAGCTCTGGTCAAACAGCTTGTCTTGCATTAAATCCCATCATGCCACACTGTGATTTTCCAGGCTGAACAAACACCAACATCTCTCCGTGATTTAACCCACTCGACCCATTGACCAAAACTCAAGGAAATCTATTAGACACATTCTGGGCTCGAATAATCAATGCAGGATAATCTAATTGACTTAAAGTGGCTGAGCTTGAGTGATTATTTTAGTATCATTTATGTTATTTATTAAAAAGGACCTATTCTGCATGAAAGAAGTTTCCAAAGTCCCTCCAGCAGGAGTTCTTCTCTATATCAGAGTCAGTGTTCCTGAACTCCTGAAACGCCTCCAGTGTAGTCTTGAGTTTCTCCCGGGAACGAACACGTCACAATATTCCTCATTATAATAATTAATGCGCAGAATAAAGGGGCGGGGCCTGGTTGAGTTAGTTAGTAGTGTGTTAAACTGGCGGTTATGGTAAGGGGCGGGACATTTCCCAAACACAATCTAGTCTAAGCGCTCGACCAATCACAACACACTGATCCAGCCGACCAATCAGAGCACAGTGTGCTTTTCAGAAGGAGGGGCTTCATAGAGACAGGAAGTAAACAGAGCGTTACTGACAGACTGGGAAGAGAGGAGCCGCAACAATGGAGAATATGAGGAAATAATCAACATTCAAGCAGGAAAACCTGTTCTAGTAGAGACCAAAAAGTACCTCAACTTACACTTATTTTATTTCTTATAAACTTATATTATTTCAGTTATTCGCCTTGGCCACATTTTGTTTTTCATCTAATATTTTCAAGTTTTTCATCTAATATTTATGTTTGATTTTATGTCAGCTTTATTTTTTAATTACCAAAAGTGATTTTTAATAGTTTTAGTTTTAGTTAACTGGCCCAAGGCAAATTCTCAGAATGTCTGCAATGCCATTTTATGCAAATACTTCCTTTTAATCACAAGCATATTCATTTTCATGGAAGAAAAGACTCGAGTGATTCTCTACTAATGCTAATCAAGTATTCATTACTTCAACGAACTCATTGTTTCTGCCTTAAATTATTACATTGTTTAAATTAATACATTTTTAGCTAACTGTGACTTTGTATATGTACATTTCTGAAATACATAACTTAGACAGTTTCCTCTGATAACAGATCACTGTAAATTGTAATGTGGACCCCCCCCCCCGCCTGACATTGATTGGTCGAACAGGAAGCCCCGCCCCCTGATGCTCTGCGTTCACATGCATTTTAAAAGTTCCATTTCCGTCAGAACAAAGCGGAATTGTAATGCATTTTCTGTGAAGCTGCTTCGAAACGATGTGTATTGTGAAAGCGTTATACAAATAAATGTGAACTGAAGTGAATCTTTTCCATCCAACAGCTGTTCAGTGTGGGAATCCTGGGACTCCGGCTAACGGGCAGATCTTGCGTGTTCATGGCACTAGTTTCTCTCACTCCATCATCTACTCGTGTGTGGAAGGATACCGTCTCTCCGGTTCTCCATCTCGGCAGTGCCTGGCCAACGGGACCTGGTCTGGCGCCGAGCCCAACTGCACCCGTAAGAGTTCAAATCCTCCTTAATCTGTTCTTTTTTCTGTGTTTCTTCACTCTAAAAAACACTGGGTTGTTTTCAACGCAAGAGCTGGGTAAATGTAGGACAGAACACATGTTGGGTTCATTTTACCCAGCAAATTGGGTTGTGTATTTAACCCAGCATAGTTGATTCTTACAATAATACTCGCTAATTATTTTTTTACTTCATATATGAATTAATGTCTACTGATTAACTTAAAGGTACAATATGTAAGACTGTGTCTGGGTTACACAAAAACTACCCAAACACTGGGTTGTTACGTCTGACTCAGGATCTGGGTTACACAAAAACTACCCAAATACTGGGTTGTTACGTCTGACTCAGGATCTTTGTAACACAAAAACTACTCAAACACTGGGTTGTTACGTCTGACTCAGGATCTTTGTAACACAAAAACTAACCAAACACTGGGTTGTTACGTCTGACTCAGGATCTTTGTAACACAAAAACTACCAAAACACTGGGTTGTTACGTCTGACCCAGGATCTGGGTAACACAAAAACTAACCAAACACTGGGTTGTTACGTCTGACCCAGGATCTGGGTAACACAAAAACTACCAAAACACTGGGTTGTTACGTCTGACCCAGGATCTGGGTAACACAAAAACTAACCAAACACTGGGTTGTTACGTCTGACTCAGGATCTGGGTAACACAAAAACTACCCAAACACTGGGTTGTTACGTCTGACCCAGGATCTGGGTAACACAAAAACTACCCAAACACTGGGTTGTTACGTCTGACTCAGAATCTGGGTAACACAAAAACTACTCAAACACTGGGTTGTTACGTCTGACCCAGGATCTGGGTTACACAAACACTACCCAAACACTGGGTTGTTATGTCTGACCCAGGATCTGGGTTACACAAACACTACTCAAACACTGGGTTGTTACGTCTGACCCAGGATCTGGGTTACACAAAAACAACTCAAACACTGGGTTGTTACGTCTGACTCAGGATCTTTGTAACACAAAAACTAACCAAACACTGGGTTGTTACGTCTGACTCAGGATCTGGGTTACACAAAAACTACCCAAACACTGGGTTGTTACGTCTGACCCAGGATCTGGGTAACACAAAAACTACCCAAACACTGGGTTGTTACGTCTGACTCAGGATCTGGGTAACACAAAAACTACTCAAACTCTGGGTTGTTACGTCTGACCCAGGATCTGGGTTACACAAACACTACTCAAACACTGGGTTGTTACGTCTGACCCAGGATCTTTGTTACACAAAACCTACTCAAACACTGGGTTGTTATGTCTGACCCAGGATCTGGGTTACACAAAAACTACTCAAACACTGGGTTGTTACGTCTGACCCAGGATCTTTGTTACACAAAAACTACTCAAACACTGGGTTGTTATGTCTGACCCAGGATCTTTGTTACACAAAAACTACTCAAACACTGGGTTGTTATGTCTGACCCAGGATCTTTGTTACACAAAAACTACTCAAACACAGGGTTGTTACGTCTGACCCAGGATCTGGGTTACACAAAAACTACTCAAACACTGGGTTGTTACATCTGACCCAGGATCTTTGTTACACAAAAACTACTCAAACACTGGGTTGTTATGTCTGACCCAGGATCTTTGTTACACAAAAACTACTCAAACACTGGGTTGTTACGTCTGACCCAGGATCTGGGTTACACAAAAACTACTCAAACACTGGGTTGTTACATCTGACCCAGGATCTTTGTTACACAAAAACTACTCAAACACTGGGTTGTTATGTCTGACCCAGGATCTTTGTTACACAAAAACTACTCAAACACTGGGTTGTTATGTCTGACCCAGGATCTTTGTTACACAAAAACTACTCAAACACTGGGTTGTTATGTCTGACCCAGGATCTTTGTTACACAAAAACTACTCAAACACTGGGTTGTTACGTCTGACCCAGGATCTGGGTAACACAAAAACTACTCAAACACTGGGTTGTTATGTCTGACCCAGGATCTGGGTAACACAAAAACTACTCAAACACTGGGTTGTTATGTCTGACCCAGGATCTGGGTAACACAAAAACTACTCAAACACTGGGTTGTTATGTCTGACCCAGGATCTGAGTAACACAATAACTACCCAAACACTGAAAAAAGAACCCCCAAAAATGTCCCAAAAGGCTCACCCCAGGATTTGGATAGAAACAAGCTGTCCATTTGTAATTAGCCAAACGGAGTGATGTTGCTGCTCAGACCTCAGGAGAAATCTCATTAATGCAGCCAGATTTATTAGCGTCGCTGTATAAGTAATAGCAGGATGAGCTGACAGGCAGAATCAATCTCTCACTGACGTGTAATGGGAGATTGATGTCGGGCAGTGGAGAATAATGAGCGGGGGAGTGCAGGAATTACTCAGCGCTCGGATGGGATGCTCTGTGTTGATCTGACATGATAAACTGTGGATGTTAAAGGTGAAGTCAGTGTTTCAGAATGGCACAAATGATCAATGTTTTCAGACACGCCCCCCGCCTGACATTGATTGGTCCAACAGGAAGCCCCGCCCCTGATGCTCTGCGTTCACATGCATTTTAAAAGTTCCATTTCAGTCAGAACAAAGTGAGAATCTGTCATTTTAAAATGTCATTTAATCGTTGACGTTATACCAGTTTGACATTAATCAAATGGGTGCAGATTTCTGCACTCAAAAACATCAGTTTAACTGTTTTATCAGGGTTAACTACTACAACTGATACTAAAACCATTAAAAAAAATTAATTACTTAAAATACATTAAGCGTTTACTGAAATAAAAAACTGAAACTTATTTTATTCAGCATTATTAATTTAACTAAAACTAAAACTGGAAAAAAAATGTATAGACACCATTAAAAAACTATTAAAAATGACATAAACACAACAAATTACTAAAACTTTAATTATGAATGAAAATTAAATGGAAAATGGAAAATCTAAAAGTAAAAACAATAAAACATTTCATATAAAAACTATAATAGTATTTCAGTGATAAAATAACACTGATATTTGCATCTGTTTGATTTGATTTTTATATTTTTCAAATAAATCTGTTCATTGTGAAAACAATTAAATGTATTTAGTTAAAAAGTTTGAACGTGGTTCAAATATGACTAGATGTGGAACAAGTAATATTCAATTAGTTGAAATGTATGAGATTGAAAGAAATTGGATTTGTTGATGATAAATATATAAGCCTGGTTATTGTGTATTAAAAATGCATTTGGTTTATTAGTGCTATTACAGAAATCTGATCTGTTTCATTTAAAAATGTGAATCACATTAAGTTCATTAGTTTACTCTGTTAAAACTGTGTAATCAGAATTTTATATGTGATTCACATTCATAAATATTAAATTTAGGCCTTTTTTAAATAGATTATCCAGTCATGTCAGCTTTATCTCTATAGCGCTTCATGTTTCAAAGCACCTTCACAGTAATAAACAGGATATTAACATAATTAATGATGCAGACTTCATCAAATATGATGTACATATTAATGCATGTTCCTGGTCTTATTTATACACGATTCATCTGTGAATGTTATTTATATTTTGAAAATGTTATATGGTTGCTAGGGTGTTTTAGGGTGTTTCTGCGTCGTGACTTACTCAAGTCCATCATATTCTGCTCTTTAGATGTGGATCGAGAAACTACTTCATTTTAAACTACCATTTGGGAAATATTATTACAACTTAAAATATCTGTTCTCTATGTGAATATACAGTAAAGTGTAATTTATTCCTGTGATCAAAGCTGATGTTCAGCATCATTACTCCAGTCTTCAGTGTCACATGATCCTTCAGAAATCACTCTAATATGAGGATTTGATGATCAAGAAACATTTATGATTATTATCAGTGTTGAAAACACTTGGAAACCGTGATATATTTTATTTCTCAGGAATCTTTGATTAAAAAAATAAAGTTTAAGAGAACTTTCACTTTTGATCAATTTAATGCATCCTTGCTTTTTTTTTTTTAAATCGCACTGACCCGAAAGCTTTGAACAGTGTGTGTGATCACGAGCAATAGTTCGAGATTGTGTTATGACCTGTAACTGATTGTTTACTGCTGAATATTATTGCTGAGAGGTAATGCTGCATGAACGAGTCCTATTATAATATTTTGACATTACGATGAGGAAATGTGGCGTTTTCCAGCGGTAGCGTTATATTATCAGAGCCGTAACACCACAACAATTATTACTGTAGTTATATTTCCCCTGGAGACAGTTTCATGATGATGTGTGTGTACAGTGGTGTGTGATGTTGTGTGTGTACAGTGGTGTCTCAGTTTCATGATGTTGTGTGTGTGTGTGTAACAGTGATCAGCTGTGGGGATCCAGGCGTTCCCGCCAGCGGTCTGAGGTTGGGCGAGGACTTCACCGTTGGACAGAACGTGTCGTACTCCTGCCAGCCCGGGTTCGTGATGGAGAACGGGAGTGTGTTTATCCGGACCTGCACCCTCAACGGCACCTGGAGCGCCACGTTACCCTCATGCCGAGGTACAGCTTATCTTCCTCGACTCACTCACTGAGGGTTTCTGCTGGATTGCCCAGCGTCCAGGGCCACACACACACACACACACTCACACAGATGTTGCTCTGACGATGCCAAAAAGCCTTGGGTTGGAAACGGGCTGCTGTTTCTGAAGGAAGACATCAGAGATGATAAGACAGGGTTTCCGCGGGGTCTTAAAAAGTCTCAAATTCGGAACTTTAAATTTAAAGCCTTAAAAAGTCTTAAAAACGGCCAGATTTTCATCCTAGGTCTTAAATTTCATTTAGTCAGGTCTAAAAAAGTGTTTACCCTCGTTCATTTCCAGAAACGCTGGCCGCAGAAAGTTATTACAAAGTAGCCAAACAGTCTGGAGTTGTAGCCTACGCAGCGGAGCCCTAGAGCAGGGGTCTCCCACCCGCCGCTCGCCTGATCTGAGCTAGCTCACCAGAGGCCGTTCACATATCGCGGCTTTTGTGCGCTCAAGTTTGTTCAAATGTAGGTGCGCATGAAGCTTTACCAGGCGCAACGAGATGAAAAAAATCTAAACTTTTCAGAATGCCGCAAACGCACCGCAGGTCATGTGACAGGAACCAACCAATCACCCCTGTCCATAACAACACTGAGAGCTCAGTCAACATGAAGGACGGGGGTGCACACAAACACTACTAATAAATATAAGCTAATGTGTAAATGTCAGTAATTTATCTTTTTTGACCCATTCTTTTTATAACAAATTATTTAAAGGCTGAAATATGAGGTTTATCTTTGTGTAAAAGCTTTTTTGTCAAAGCTTTATTTGAACTTGTACAGGTTAGTAGATAACATGCTGCAAGACACTCTTTTAAAATCTGGCCATCACTTTTAATGGTATTTTAATGTTCACGTGAACAAAAAGTGCATATTGATGCTAATCAATTTGTTATTTCCTTTTTTTCCACATAAAACCTGTTGAATTGACTTCATTCTGTAGTATTAGTACTTTCTGAACAGGATTTAATCATCTTTAAACATCTCATCATTTCCTCTCTAGTTATGATCAACTAAAATCAACAATAATTGTGTTTTTACAGTATAATATGCAAAAGTACAATTTTCTATAAAAAAAATATCTACCTTTCTCTCTCTCTCACACACACACACACACACACACATCAGATAATCCTAGATGGATAGATAGATAATGATCCCGAGGTTACTATCTATCTAACTTAGATAATGCGTCGTGTAGGTCTTAAACTTCAATCTCTATGGTCTTAAAATGTCTTAAAAAGGTCTTAAATTTGACTTATTGAAACCTGCAGAAACCCTGTAAGAGTTTCACCAAGAACCATGTCAGAACAGAGAGAGAGAGAGAGAGCGAGAGAGAGAGAGAGCGAGAGAGAGTGAGTGAGAGAGAGAGAGAGAGAGAGAGAGACGGAGAGAGAGAGAGAGAGAGAGAGTGAGAGTGAGAGAGAGAGAGAGAGAGAGAGAGAGAGAGAGAGTGAGAGATAGAGAGTGAGTGAGTGAGTGAGTGAGTGAGTGAGTGTGAGAGAGAGAGAGAGAGAGAGAGAGAGAGAGAGAGAGAGAGAGAGAGAGAGAAACACATGCAAAAACAAGAGAGAGCCAACAAAATATTAATATCTGATTATGCTTTTTGTTTTTTTATGCAGTTTTTGTTCATATTAAAATGAAACCTGTTGCCGTTGTCGATCATTTTGTCAGATAAATACCTTCACCAAGTTCAGCGTCTTGTTCTTTCCTCATATTTAAATTTTTTTAAATGTAAAATATTTTCCAATACTTTTATGGTTTAATCAAACTTGTTGGGCCATTAAAAACAAATATCACTTTTGGCCACGGCTAGGGTTGGGAATTGTAAGAAATTTTTCGGTTCTGGTT
>NC_140230.1:36689647-36707147 GCF_951802725.1 Rutilus rutilus
GTTTGTTTAAATTAAATTAAATTAAATTATTCGCCACATATGTTATACTCAACACATATTTTCTGGGGGTAAAAATTTTTATTTAAATTAATTAAAAAAAATATAAAGATTAATAAATTGTTGTTCAATTAGTTAGACATGCTTTTTGATTATTAAAATTTACACAGAACAGAAAAAAACAGAAAACACACAATTTGGTAAAAATAGAACGAAATTTGAAGAAAAGAAAAAAACGTAGGCCTATTTCATGGGACCCTAAATGTTAACTTTTAATGAATTGCTGTCAGACTGTATACGTTTCATGATTTCAATTAATTAGACATGCTTTTGGATTACTAAAATTTAATTTAACCATTAAAATTGAGTAAAAAAAAAAAAGTAAACTGAATCCAAAAAAACTGAATTTGGGAAACAAATAAAACAATTTGGGGAAAAATAAAACAGATTTCATAGGGCCCTATGAATGAACATAATAATAATAACAGAATTGTCTTTTCTGGGTGAGCTTTTCCTCTAAAGCAGAATAGAAGTTTTAATTCTATTTGAATCACTCAGAATGGCACTTTTAAAGCTGTTTTGTACGTGAAATGCTAAGGAATGCCGACCTGCTAACCGAACAGGCTTGTTGCTTTAATAAGTTGGAGTTTGCATGAATCTATTTAATTCTCAGCACCCTTCGAGGGACGAGAACTCGTTCAGCTTTTAACCTTGTTAGCTTCCATGTCTCATTCGGCCCCGGAGCCACGAGATTCACACATGAAACGTTTCACATCATCATCATCATCATCATCATCTTCATCATGCTCGTGTCTCCACACACCTTGAGCTGATGTATTATACATTACACATCCTCCATCTTATGCATGAAGGCTTTCAATCATCAGGTCATGTCAGCTAAACTCCGAGCAGAGCTGCTACTCCTGCTTCATCCCTGTGCTTTCGAGTGTGATTGGGTCGGACAGCTCTGGAGTTGAAGGCCAGTTTTTATAGGATATTCTTTAATCTCCAGAAGTTACGAGGGTTTGATCAGCCGTGCCAGTCATATTATCCTGCCGGAGTGCAAAGCTTCCAGGAGCAGTTCACCTCGACACAAGTGTCATCGTTTACTCGCCCTCACAAACGCACATGAGGAAACCAAACGGGAGACGTTTTGAAGGAATGTCATTTTATAGGAACTGGCGAGATCCAAAAACTGCTTTAAAAGCTGCAGCGTTGGGGAGATTTGACAACACATTTAGCAACTTTCTCATACACACACACACACACACACACACACACACACACACATATGAAGACTTCAGATGCAAAAGCCTGTAAGTGCCATCTGAAATTTCCTTCTAGGATGATCATTTTTATCAAGCTTGTATGTTTATGTTCACTTATTCCACTTTAATGGCAATGAAAATTACCTATTAATTGTCATTAAAGTGAAATTACTGAACTTAAATATACGACCTTGATAAAAATACTCATTTTAGAAGAAAATTACAGATGGCACTTAGAGGCTTTTGCATCTGAACTCTTCATATATATATATATTAATTACATGATGTGCTGATTAATCGTAAATTAATCGCACATCGAATTTTGGCTGAGAAATGCAAAAAGTCATTATTGTGTTAAATAGGAAAAGCATCAGATAGACATTACAAAAAGTAGCTTTAGATAGAAATATTTTCTTTGATTCAACATAGAATTTATTTAGACATAAAATTTGACGGTGAATGGTGCATTTAATTTATACAGTAAAACAATTTTTGAAATATTATTATAATGTAAATCATCTGTTCTCTATGTGAATATACAGTAAAGTGTAATTTATTCCTGTGATTAAAGCTGAATGTTCAGCATCATTACTCCAGTCTTCAGTGTCACATGATCAACATAATATGATGGTTTGATGCTCAGGAAACATTTATGATTATTATCAGTGTTGAAAATATGCTGCTTCGTATTTTGGTTGAAACTGTGATAACAACTAAAATATTTGGGGTATGTAAGATTATTAAATAATAAAATCAAATTAAATTGTGGTTTTTAAATTAAACTTTAAAATGTAAAATTAAAATATAACTTTTTGCAAATTGCAAATTGTAGGCTTACAACAGCCATTGGTATTTCGATATATTTACAGACTACAACATTTTGGTCACCAACATTCTTCAAAATATCTTCCTTTATGTTACGTGAAAGTCATACAGGTTTGAAACGACATAAATGTATAAATGAATGAGTCATTAAAGGTGCTGTATGTAGGATCCAGCGGCCTCTAGCGGTGATGTTTCAGATTGCAACAACAGCGCTCGTGCTCGTGAAAAGCAATAAAGTTACAACTGTAGTCTTTCACATCAGATAACGTTAGCAAATGGTCGGCGTTAGCTGGCGAACTAATGATGTCTAACTTGAGCCAACTAAAGCACAAAATCACAATATATTTTACATGCTTTGAAGTATTGTTAGCTTACCTGTCCAAAAGGATGAAAGCCAACTCAGGGTCTGTTTTTATACCTAAAACAAAGCGGAGGTCTCTCCATAATTCAAACGCTCTGCCAATGTTGATCCGTGTTTTCGTCCTGAGACGATCCGATTGCTGTTTGTCCTGACGAGCTTCAGCAGATAAAAAAAATTTTTTTTTTTTTTTTGAGTTTGTGTTGGAGTCTGTGTTGTGCTGGAGGCAGGTCGTTTTTTGGTGTTATCAGACTCCATGTCGTTAGCTGCAGTGCCGTCGCAATAGACTGTATATATAAAACGGAGAGGCTCGGGAGCGCGCATGCACGTCACATCCGGTGGATTTCGCAGAAAATCCGACCCGGAGACTTCACATAAAAATAGGAATACTGGCCTTAAGAGGTAATAGCAAAACGCGAAAAGTGGATCATTGTAATGTGTGATTACAACCCCTTCACAGACGGGCAATAAAAAAAGGATTCATTTTATAAAAAAAGTTACATACAGCACCTTTAATTCATTCGATTCGTTCAAACGGCTGATTCGTTCATGAGGAATCAAGTAAATGACTCTCTTAATGAACGAGTCATTGAGTCATTGGTTCACCCGACTGATTTGCTCAAAACCGCAGATTCATTCCAAAATTATGGCAAAATTAAGCAAAAACAGACAGCTTTGTGTCATAAATATAACACAACCTTAACTTCTTATTTATTGAATGTTGTGGAAAATCAGGATCACATTTGCGCTCAAGTTGTTCGGGACAAAAACAGCAGTTATGTGATATTGCTTAACTATAATATTTATATATATATAGACAAAAACTCATACAGGGCATTTTTGCCGTGAAATCTTGTCTCATACTCGTTTTGAACACCAAAAAATATTTTTATAATGTCCTTTTGTGTTGAACATAAAAACGTGTTTGAGCTTGAGTAAATAATCTGACCTGTCCCTTTAACAAACGCTGATGAACTAATGGACACATTATTGACCGTTGAGTGTAATCTGTTAGTTCTGCACGGCGGGATTCGCACATGTGAGCATCTCTTGCTTGCTTTCCCAAACATCTCATCATTTATTCCTCTTCCGTCCGGACCCCAGCTGCTCTCCGACTCTGAGATTCAGCGCTCCAGTTTCCATCTGTGTGCTTTTTATCAATTTGAGATTTGCAATTTAAAAATCTTTTGATTGGCCCTGCAGACGTTTTCTGACTTCTGTTGATTCCCCCAGTGCTGGAAATCCTGGTGTGTTCAGGAAAGAAACATTTGCATGGATTTAGCACTCGCTCCAGACACAAAACACCAGAGAAGTCTCATTAAAGTTCAAGTGAAGATGATGCAACAGGTGAAAACAGGTTGCAAACCATGGATTCCAGCCCTCAGTCACAGTTAGAGTAGACTTAGATTTAGACTAAACTTAAACTTAAACTTAAACTTAAACTTAAACTTAAACTTGGACTTGGACTTGGACTTAAACTTAAACTCAGACTTAAACTTAGACTTGGACTTGGACTTGGACTTGGACTTGGACTTGGACTTGGACTTGGACTTGGACTTGGACTTAAACTTAAACTCAGACTTAAACTTAGACTTGGACTTGGACTTGGACTTGGACTTGGACTTGGACTTGGACTTGGACTTCCTTTATTAATCCCAAGGGGAAATTAAGGTGTTACAGCAGCAACAGAAAATCAAGACAACACGCATGACAAAAATAGACAATACAATCAATCAATCAATAATCTGAATATCTATCAATTACAAAACACCATACAACGACCAACTTAACAGAACAAATTCAAAAACACCTCCAATTCCCTTACACACACACACACACACACACACACTCAATACTCTCACATTACATATCATACCAAACAATGACACTAGTCCAAGCAAAGACATTCAATTTATTATTTAAAACAAGTTATTACGGTAATATGGACTAATATAGTAAATATACGAAATAAACAACTTCCATTCATGCATCTACGTAAGTACATACACAAATACACATACCATACACACCCATATACATCCCAATGTGTATACGCACATACATACCTAAATATTACATACGTATATATAGCTATACATGCATGCAAACACTTCTATCCATATAAATGCATATACATAAACCGCTGGAAACACAGTTTCCTAATGTTGTGTTTATCAGCCTCTTGTAAACCTCTTGAGCACGAGTGATAGTGCTGTAAAACCCTGCTTTAGCCCTTCAGAACTCACTCTCGATGTCTGAATACAGTGTTTGTGCTTTATTGTGTGATGTTGAAGTGGATGTGGTCCTTCAAGGCAGAAAATGACAGAAAAACCTTCCTTTCTTCATCGATGGTCTTCTCAATATTAAAGCGTTGCCAGAGGGCAGAACAGCCTCAACATACAGATCAGGACTGCAGTGTCCACACTTCAGGAAGACTAGCTGTGTTTCTCCTGCTGTGATGTGGAGTGTGTGTCGGGACGTGAGAAGTGAACGGGGAGTTTCATTTACACTCTCTTCTGCTCATCACGGGTGCGCTTATTTGATCAAAAATACAGTAAAAATTGTGAAATATTATTCTAATGTAAAATATCTGTTTTCTATGTGAATATACAGTAAAGTGTAATTTATTCCTGTGATCAAAGCTGAATGTTCAGCATCATTACTCCAGTCTTCAGTGTCACATGATCCTTCACAAATCACTCTAATATGATGATTTGATGCTCAAGAAACAGTTATGATTATTATCAGTGTTGGAAACAGTTTCAGATTTTTGTTGAAACTGTGATAACTCCAAAATGTGGGGTATGTGAGATTTATATAATAATTATTAAATAATAATAATTAAAAAAAAAATTAAAATTAAAATGTAAAATAATTTTTTTTTTTTAAATATAACTAAAAAAAATTAAAAAATAAATATATAAATTTTATTTCTCAATTAAGCATCAAATCATCATATTAGAGTGATTTGTGAAGGATCATGTGACACTGAAGACTGGAGTAATGATGCTGAACATTCAGCTTTGATCACAGGAATAAATTACACTTTACTGTATATTCACATAGAAAACTGATATTTTATATTAGAATAATATTTTTTAAAAAATTACTGTATTTTTGATCAAATAAATGCAGCCTGGGTGAGCAGAAGAGACAAAAAATCTTACAAAATTGTAGTGTAATTTGCATTGTTTTCTATTTAGCGCGATCTGGTTTGCATTATTAATATGAAAATGTGCAATAAATGAGTTTTAGTTTCCGTGTGATCCTGACACTCAGATCATGTGTGGGACGGCGCTTACACTGGGGGACATGTCAACATTAACATGTATTTGAACTCTCGAGTGTTTGACAGATATTCAGATGTTTTGAAATCCATCATAAGATGTGTTCTTTTATTGCATGAGGGTATTAATTAATGAAATGAATATGAATGAATTCAATTCCTGCTCACTGGGAGCAAATGAAACAAAGTTGTCTGAATGTCGACGTCGTGATGAACATGTGCATCTGAAATATGATTGATTAATAGATGAGATCATGTATTATGTATGTGGCATTGCATACTTGTTGTTGTCCAAACAACTCTAATTTGCATAATTCCTTTATTGAATGGCATAATTACTGTATTTTTGATCAAATAAATTCAGCTTTGATCACATATTTCACAATATTACTGTTTGTAATCTTACCGTCCCAAACGTCTGAATGGTAGAATGTGTGTGTGTGTGTGTGGCATTGCATCTACTCATTAGCATAATCCCTGTACTGAATGTCATCAGATGTGAGTAAAGCTGTTGGACTGAAGTGAGCTCTCTCCTCCAGCCGTGTCCTGCGCTGCTCCTCCCAGCGTCCCGAACGGAGAGGTGGAGGGGTCGGAGTTCGCGTGGGGCTCGAGCGTGAGCTACAGGTGCATGCTGGGATACGAGCTCTCCTTCCCAGCTGTCCTCACGTGTGTGTCCGACGGATCCTGGAGCGGAGAGATTCCTCTGTGTCTGCGTGAGTATCACCAACAACATATAATCTCTCACTCTCTCTCTCTCTCTCTCTCTCTCTCTCTCTCTCTCTCTCCCCCCCTCTCTCTCTCTCCTCTCTCTCTCTCTCTCTCTCCTCTCTCTCTCTCTCCCCCTCTCTCTCTCTCTCTCTGCTGTTAACAGATTGTAAGTTTGTCACAGAGACGGCTGTGATCTGAGACTTCTCGAGACACTCTTTCAGTGACAGCTCATGTCAGACAGGGACATTTATTGCATACTGATGCTAAACCTTTAGCTTACAGCACTTTCCATGAAGCAGAGAGATCTTGATATTCAGAATGAGAACAGAGAGCCGTCACACACACACACACACACACACACACACACACACACATATAATACACATCCAGAAAGAATGCTGCATTTAGTGAGATGCTGAGAATATGAAAATGCATTTCATATAACATGCATTTCACATGCTATCCTTCTTAAATAGTAAGATGTGTGCATGACAGATTATAGTATGTTAACTGAAACAGTCGTGGATCTGTGCGTGCTTTCTCACTTAATAATGGAGTTTCAGGAATAATGAGTTTAGCTATAGGCTAAAGCTTGATTATCATTGTCTCCACACACACTGTACTGTCATCAGCAATGAAGTATAATCTTTTTGAGCATAGAGTAAATATGTGACTCGAATGGAAGCCCATTTCTGCCACATGAGGAAGACAATCATGCTCTGGTAAGTCATAATTATGACAAAAAAGATGAAATTATGTCATGTTATGTCATAGTTATGAGATGAAAAGTCAAAATTATGACTTAAAAAATCTAATTATGACTTGGGTCAAAATTATGAGAATAAAAAGTTGTAATTATGACTTAAAAAGTTGAAATTGTGACTTCAAAGTCAAAATGATGAGATAAAAAAATCCAAATTATGACTTAAGTCAGAATGATTTTAAAAAGTTGAAATTGACAAATCAAAATTATGACTTAAAAAGTTGATATGATTAAAAATTCAAAATGATTTAAAAAGTTGAAATTATGACTTAGTCAAAATTGACAAATGAAGTCTAAATTATGACTTAGTTCAAAATTATGTGATTAAAATGTTTTAATTATGCCTTAAAAAGTCAAAAATATGACTTAAAAAGTTTAAATTGAGACTACAAAGTCAAAATTATGACATTCTAAATCGAAATTAGGATTTAAAAGTCAAAACTATGACTTAAATTATGAGTCAAAAAATTTACCTTTTTAAAAAGAAAGTTTAAAAAAATCTAAATTGACAAAAGTCAAAATTATGTGATTAAAAAAATGAAATTATGACTTTACTCAAAATTGTCAAAAGTAAAAAATTATGGCATGTCAATTTTGAGTTTTTATCTCACAGTATAGACTTTTTATGTCATAATTTCGACCTAGTATGTCATAACTATGATTTATCAGAGCATGATTTTTTCTTTTTCTTATGTGTAAGACATGATGAGACACATATATGAAAAAAAGGGTCATAAATACTTCTGGGTCAGGTACACTTATGTCAAATATAATCTCAGATCATTATCAGAACAAAAGATTGTATATAAAACTCATTAGTAACAGGAATTGGTAAGAGTCTGAGTGATTTGATGTGTTGTTCCGCTGTTTTGCGAGGACGAGAAGCACAAAGACGCGCTGAACAACTCGAGACCAGCGTGATCATCAGCTTTTATTCCTGAGAGCTTTTTGCACAATCCTGTCATTCATAAACGCAGAAATGCCTGCTTTTCTTCATAACCAACAATCCTCTGTGATCATAAAGGAAAGCAATCTCGTCCTGCAGAGAGTAATTAGCATATTCTGACGACTTCATACCATCATTCAGAAGCAGATATATCCGTACATTAATGCTTTCATTGCATTCAGAGCAGAGAGAAACAACACACACACTCTCTCACCCTTGATCAGTCCCAGTTTCATCAAGTTTTAATTGCAAACATGCTATTTGAAGGTAAACAGCTCATTAATCTCTTCCTCATTAACAGCCACAAACTTTCCAAATGTACTTTTTCTTTTTTCCAGCTGTGTCCCGTTTAACCCGGCATCTTTCGTTCCCGTGTAATGCTGGATCAGAGATCAGCTGCAGATATTAGATATTCAGCTCTTAGTGCTGATGAGGCATAAATCATAATTCAATCTTGCAGGAGTCGTCCAGCGCTACGAGATTAGATCCGTGATACGCGATCAGAGACTCGTCTCGTAACTCCGTGTGGCACTTTCCAGGAATAGGGTGGAAAATAAGGCCTTTTATCCTTCATTTTCAACATATAAGTGCAACTGATAAAGATCTGAGGTGGTCAAACGAAATATTAGATATATTTTCTGTTCATTTTTGGGACATGTCTATTATTGGGTCTTATCTTGCACCCGACGCACAGCGGACTTTTCCCTCCACAGACGCACGTCGGTAAATTAGGGAATGAACTTGCGCTCCCGGGGGCGGTTCAGCGAAAAGAGGAGGCGTGTTCCGGCGCAAACGTTCCCTGGTGCTATTTTGCAGTTTCAGAAAACAATTCCGCCACTGACCAGAAGAAACCTCGTCTAAAGTCAGCGGCGCGTTATTCAGATGCTATTTTAAGGGCGCATGCTTGGCCATAATGTAGCGTGTGCACAACACACATACACTTTGCTTCTCTCATCTACACGCAGACGCAGCAGTTCACATTTTTGCAAACCATACATAATTACAAGGAAAAATATTCCACACGAGGGAAATCATTGTTGTGTCCATGAAGATGTGACAAAATAGGCATAAATCTAGCTTACACATTTACCCAAATTATCATACGCCTGTTTAACCGAAGCTAATTTGTGTGTGTTTCTCCGTCCCCAATGTCACTTCTCTGTGTTTTACGGTCCTGACGAGAACGCCGGTCTCCTCGGCTGTGAACCGCTCCTGGCAAATCCGCCGTTATAATAGCAATCCGCCATGGAACAAGCACGCCTGCTCTTAAAGGGAATGTGAGATGACGCTCTGATTGGTTTATTTCACGTTACGCCCAAACCACACTATGAGTAATGAAGCTGCTTCAGACCAACACATTTTAGATTTGCGTCGGGCACAAGAGTCATTTATCCCGCCAGTATAATAGCAAGACCCGCCCACAAAGTTACTTGCGTTTCGCGCTTGATACTTGCGTTTCAGAACGTTAAAATAGGGCCCGATGGATTATTCTCTGATTTTTACTTTATTTTAAAGTTACAGTTGTAAAATTAGGCCATTTAGTCTGCAATCAAATGGACTTATTGATAAACTTATTTATCCCTTAAATTACAGTACTTTTTTTTAATGATCCGTCAGTGATTTCTGAAGTGATCATGTGACACTGAAGACTGGAGTAATGTACTGAAAATTCAGCTTTGATCACAGGAATAAATTACACTTTAATTACACTTAAAATAAATTTAAAAAAAAAACACATTTTAACACATTTAAAAAAACTCTTACATACCTACAAACTTTTGAGTGGTGCTGTATCACAAGTTTTTTTTGTATATATATATTTTTTTTTAAAGTTGAAAAAAGTATCATGTATACTTATGGGTCACATAGAAATATATATTCACATAGAAAACAGCTATTATGAATTATAATAATATTTCACAATTTTTACTGTATTTTTGATCACATGAATCCAGCCTTGGTGAGCAGAAGAGACTTCTCAAAACTTAATTTACGTAAAAATCTTTTCTTTCTTTTTTTTCCAAATGTTCATGCTTGGTTAATTTTATGTTTGATCATTTTTATCTTGCATACAGTATCTAAAAGTTACGACAAAAAAATAATAATTATTATTTATGCATCGAATGCTTTAAGAAAAGCGTATCGTATTCATAGAAAGCACTGAATATTAAAGCATGCAATCTGCCCATCTGTAGATTTAATGGATTTATTAAATCACGCAGCGAGTGTTCTTCTGGAGACGTGCTTCTGTTGTGTGTTTGCTGCTTCTCCAGAGCACTGTATTATTCATCACAGAAGTTTCCTCTGACACGGGCCTGACTGGTCCTCCACGTCTGATTATTATGCATAACTTGCTCTAGCCTAGAGCTGTTGAAATCATTTTTTCCGTCAAAGAAAGGAAAGAAAGCGCAGTCAGATGAGAACGGTCTCATGCATCACGGATTGTGTTGTCGCAGTGCCACGTTTGTCCTGCCGTTGCTCGTGGAATATATGATGGTGAAGAGTTTGTACGTTGTGGATGTTTGTATCGTTATATCCATCACACTATATATGCAAAAAACACACACAGTCAAAATGAAAATGCATTAGATCAGTTTTCATGTGTGCAAAGTGTGTTTGTTCTCCACTGTAAAAGCAAAAGTGAATTTCAGGTGTAAAAACAAAAAAGTATTTTACAGTGCTTTCTTTCAAATAAATTAAAATATATATATTATTAAATTGCAACAAATGTAATATATTTTTTGAGGATTCTTTTCATTAATTAAATATTTTAATTATCTTTACTGTCACTTTTGATCAATTTAATGCGTCCTTGCTGAATAGAAGTATTCATTTAAATTATAAAAAGAATTACACATTTTAAAAAACTCTTACACAAACTTTTGAGTGGTACTGTATCAATTTATTTTATTTATTTTTTGTATAATGTTTTTTTATTCAATTCAATTCAATTCAAATTTATTTGTATAGCGCTTTTCACAATACATATTGTTTCAAAGCAGCTTTACAGAAAGTGCATTTCAGAAATGTACATAGAAAAATACAGTTAGTTAATCATGTATTAATTTAGGGCATAAACATATCGCCAGCGTCGAGTCGTCTCTTCACAGGCGTCGAGTCCGTCGAGTCGTCTTTTTATACAATCAATCAAAGCGCTTCAGTGAAAGCAGATCCTCACGACTGACTGACTGGCGTTTAAAGGGCTGATATAATGGCCTTTTCACAGATGTAAAGTAAGTCTCTGATGTCCCCAGAGTGTGTGTGTGAAGTTTTAGCTCAAAATACCCCACAGATATTTTTTTTATAGCATGTTAAAATTTTTCGTTTTTGTGTGTGTTCCTTTAAATGCAAATGAGCTGCTGCTTCTGGCACAGAGGGCGGAGCTACAACAGATTGTATTGTTGACTTAAGGCCTCATTATACTTCTGCGTTGGACCTACGCCGGAGCCTATACGCCGTAGGCAACGTGTTGGTTTTAATTTATACTTATGTGTCGTTGTCCGTGTTGACGCGCACCTAGGGAGCATGTGAAACCCCGAGGGAGGGGTTCTGGCAGACCAATCACAGCGCTTGTGTCCGCGTAGAATTGACGCGTTGTTAAATTTTTGGAGAGGTGCACGTCAGGGTACGCCGTAGGGTAGCCGGCAGTTCGACGCAGAAGTATAAATAGGCCTTTAGCAGCTCCGATTACCTCACACACACACACACACACTGAAAATGTCAAAAACTTTTAGCCTTTTATGTTCAAACCGGAGTCAGACAATGATGGAGAGCCTCGAGAAGAAGTGATAACATGTAGAAGCAACAGGACATTTCTGATTGGTTCGTTGATGAATTTATGAAGCTGATGTGTAGTTATCTTCTAGCCATTCTGTCATGTTAATCTATAAATCGCGTTCCCGGGGGCGGGGTTTAAAGTCCTTAAGAAGCCATTTCTGTTAAAGCAAATATCTCCCTTTGCTTTGAACTTTGAGCGTCGTAACTTTGCAGATGTTGTTTATGATCAGACAGCAACATTACACACTAACTAAAGTTAGAAGTCTAAGCATAATCAACCACCTCTGTAAAATGTGCTTTAATGGAGTTGACGTGTGTTAAACGCGGTCATACTGCCTCATGTGATGATCTGTGTTTCTGCGGCGGTCACACTTAAAGCCAGTGAACTCAGGTTTTCCCATCGGTGAATTATACATCCCAGCATGGCAGACCCTTTGGCTTCCGCTGGGGTTTAAAGAGGGATAATTACTCTGATTCACATTCAGGTGAGCGACCTCTGCTGAAACTCAACGCTCCACTTCTGATCTTTAAATACCATGAAGCCTGGAGAGCTTCCATGCAATTTATATATCAAACACTCTCGCCCTGCTGAAATCAGGACATATCAGATGTGGAAATAGATTTAATATGTGGTCTGTCAGTCTTACGCTCTCAGACGTGCTTCTCTTTCTTGTTGCACGGCAAAACCAAAGTGTGCCAGAGAACGTGTAGCTGTGGATCCTCATTTTAGAGTCTATTGCACCTGAATAATGAGTGCATGTGTGTAGTGTACACTACTGTTTAAGAGATTGGGGTCGGTAAGATCAAAAACACAGTAAAAATTGTGAAATATTATTGTGATTTAAATCAGTGGTTTTCTATGTGAATATATATATTAAAGTTTAATTTATTCCTGTGATCAAAGCTACATTGTGACATGATCCTTTAGATGCTCAAATATTATAAATTATTGTTGGTGCTCAGGTTTTAATAATGGTTCAATTGTTAATATAAAATAAAAATAAATCATTAAATAAATAAATGTAAAAAAGTTAAGTACCCCAAACTTTTGAGTGGTAGGTTTTCACGGTTTCCACAAAATTATTAATCAGTAATCAACACTGATAATATTCAGAAATGTGTATTGAGCATCAAATCCTCATATTAGAGTGATTTGTGAAGGATCATGTGACACTGAAGACTGGAGTAATGATGCTGAACATTCAGCTTTGATCACAGGAATAAATTACACTTTACTGTATATTCACATAGAAAACAGCTGATTTACATTGGAATAATATTTCAAAATTTTTACAGTATTTTTGATCAAATAAATGCAGCTTTTGGTGAGCAGAAGAGACTCTTTCAAAAACATTATGAAATCAAACTGAAAAATTCCACTTCTTAGCTCCTGGAAAATGAGCTCTTGAGTTTAAAATGTGAGAATGAAAGGGTTCGGCGAGTTTCTAAAATCATACGCTGGTATTAATAAACCTGCCTGTTTAATAATTGACTCTTCCTCCGTCCGTCTCAGAGCGTGTCTCTTCAGTGGTTCACCTCAGAAGTTTGTTTTGAGTGTCAGGTCGGGTTACTCGCTCATAAATCATTCAGAAAACAAGGTTATAGATCAGATTTTCCTGGACAGCGGCGGTGACGAGGTCAGATATGTGCCTTTCAGACGAAAATCATTATCTGGGAAGAAATAATCAGAAATAACAAGATAATGCTTAGCTTGCATTAAACATAAACTGGCTGCTTAAAGCTCAAATTACATCAAAATCGAGCCAGTTTTACTTAAAGGAGAAAGATAAATAGTGCTATTATAGTATCATTTATAGGGTATAATATTATAGTTGTTATTCATATTTTAAAATTGCTTTCATTTGCTTGTTTTAGCAATTTTTTGTGTGATATGTCAAATTCATTTGTTTATATAATATATATTACGTTTTTCAATTAGCAAAATGTCTTTATTTCTAGTAACAGAAATGTTTTAATTTTGGTTAAAGATAATAACCCTGGTAGAGATGACATTTATAAACAGCTATTTGAGAGTGTAAACTCACATTTAAATCTAGTTTTCTGTAATGTTTGCAGAGTTTCCATGGGATCAAATCAGCATTTTTCCTCATTAAATTACATATTTCATGTGAAAAGTCTATTTAAAGGAGTGAAATGGTCTGTAAATGAGTGTTGTATGTTCACAGCGAAGTTCTGCGGCGACCCGGGCGTCCCGGCCCACGCCACACGAGAGGGTCAGAGCTTCATCTTCAGAGCCGAGGTGTTCTTCAGCTGTAGCGCCCCCTATCTGCTGGTGGGCTCATCGACACGCACCTGCCAGTCAGACGCCACCTGGAGCGGCTCGCAACCGCGCTGCATAGGTGCGTTACCTTTAATAATAATAATAATAAACACTCATATATGTGACCCTGGATCACAAGGGTCAATTATTTTTTAAATTGAGATTTATACATCATCTGAAAAATTCAGCCGAGATGCAACTATATGAAAATCTGGAATTTGAGAGTGCAAAAAATCGTTGTCCATTTATGTTCACGCTTTTGCTAGTTTGCTTATTTCACAATATGACTAATTTAAAATATCAGTAAATTTTCACAATTAGCAGTAAATATGGTTCACTAATGTAAGAAAAGCAGGTTTATTAGGCTATTATGTCACTTTAAGAGCGAATGCACAGATCCATTATACTGTTACACGGTCCGATTATCTTGTTTTCATAATTATTGGAAGCTGAAAATCAATAATCGCACAGCCCTAAATTAAAGTATCAATTTCATTAAATAAATAAAAAATCTTTTGAACAGCACTGTATAAATTTAAGTTAAATCCATTATTAAAACCCTAAAATGTTGCTACTGTATTTTTTACGGTAAAGTTCTGGCTGCCAGTTTTGTTTTTAATATCCACTCCAGCTTAGATCTATGATGCGAATGTGAACATTATGTCCTTCTTCAGTGGTTTACTACCATTACATCAGCTTTTCCTAACCCGATTATGAATATAACACTGCAGGAGATGATGATGACGATTTTTCCGCAGAACCGCATCGGACGACGTGTGAAAATCCCGGTTCTCCAGAGTTCGGCTCCATGAACAGCAGTCTGGGCTTTAAGGTAAGAACCAGTAGATGCTCTCGGTCTCTCGTATCAAAGCCATTATGATGGAATGAGTATAAGGCTGTTCATAAGGCCCGTTTCTGTCAGTTTTAACCTGCTTTTATCTTCAAGTGCAGAAACGGCCCTTTCAAATGGCACAATGTGACTTCAGATGTGCCTATTAATAACTCAAAATCACATTTTCCTTCATTGCTGAGACAAAAGGATATTCACTGGCCTAGTGACAGTCTGGTCACACCAGAGAGTGTGTGTCAGCGCGGATCTTTATAAGCACAGTTGATTTATTGTCAGGTTGATTCAGTCAAATGCTGTTTGAAGAGCCCGTGGCAGTTCCAGGCTCGTGTGAGTGTCTCTTATTGTCCGGGGAGAGTTTACTCTTCAAACGCTCACTATATCCGCCCACTCGAATGGCTCTTTACAGTCCACCGCTTCTTCCTCACGGGGACCAGAGAAATGAAGCATCAGTTCGGCTCTTCAGTTTGACATCCGTTGTCAACTTTACCCCATGATTTCAGATCAGTTCGTTCAACCGAAGGCCTGAGAGTGACTGACATTTATGATACAGTCAATTTAAGTCTGAAACACTCATAATTGGCGCATTTGTTTTATTTTGTAGTTTATGTAGTTAGTTATTTTTATTCCAAAACATTCTCAGGACTGGCACATGTGTTCCTAAAACGTAAAAAAAATATATATATATATATATATTAGTGCTGTCAATCGATTAAAAACTTTAACTAGATTAATCACAAATTTTTTCTGTGATTAATCGCAATTAATCGCAATAAAAAAGAAATGTTTTTGTACGTTTTTAATATATTTTATAATGTAATAATTTCACAGTTAATCAAATTAATGAAGAAACAACATAAAGACAGTATATTTTAAATAATTTTTTAATGGCATCTTTTTATGAATGAAGGCCAGTATTACTGATATTAATACAGCTACTGATTTTTTTTTTTCTTTTTCACATTTATTAGGCTTCAAAAATATAACACTTTTTAATTTAAGTGAACTTAAAACAATGCTAACATAAACCCATAATAAATGTCATATTTATTCGTGCCCTTCCTGTCTTAACAGTTAGGAAATATACTGTAATAAAGTTATCAAAGTTATATGCAGTCTGCACTGCATAAACTATAAATTAAATAGTTAATCCTTATTAAAGCTACAAAAGTTATTTAGTCAACAGCAGTGAGTCATTTTCTCTGTTCCCTTTGTTCTTTAACTTTACTGACAGGAAAGCTTTATTGGCTGCTGTCCCTTTAAGAGCAGACAGACACGCGGATCTCACCGTTTATATACCGTACTGTCTATGGATCTCACACGCGCGCCTCATTCTCTCGCAACTCTTCGTTCATTTTAGACTTTATATAAATCATTTAAGACTGCTCTTATGAGGATAATCGACAAAACTGACATTTTGGGATTGTTATTGTTAGTTCAAGCGCGAAAGAGAACTGGATTCTGGCGCCCTGTCTATGCATTGTGTGTGTGTGTGTGTGTGTGTGTGTGTGTGTGTGTGTCACATAAAGACATTCACAGACAGCGCTTTCTCTTTTGTCTTGCCGCGCTTGAAATGTTTAAAAGCATTTAAATGAATAAGAGCGTGATCATATAATGTAAAGCTAGCCAACGGATGGCAGAAAAGACGGATGCTGCGTTAATTGCGTTAAATATTTTAACACGTTAAACCAGACAAAAATGTATCGCATGCGTTAACGCGTTAACGTTGACAGCACTAATATATATATATATATTTTTTTTTGTATTTAATTTTTTATCAACCACAAAACAGCACTGGAACAAGTGTTTCAAAAATTTTTTTTATTTATTTATTTATTTTTCATTTATTTTATTTTATTATTTTATTGAAGGTTTTGTCATTTTTATTTGGCTTGATTATTTTAGTATTTTATTTTATTATTACAAAAAATTCTCAGTACTGGCACAACTGTTTTTAAAATGCTATTTTGTGTTTTATTTTTAGTTTGTTATATTACTTTATTTGACTTTTTGTTTTTTATTTGACTTTTTATCATTTTATTTCCTTCATATTCCACTCTATTTAGCTTTATTATGCTTTATTTGTTTACAAACATTAAAAAAGTACTGGGATAAATGTGATTTAATTGTTTAATTATTTTTATTCAATTACATTTTTTAATTTTTTTAATTTAATTAAAAAAAAAAATTTACTTTAGATTTATTTTTATTTTATTTTATTTTAACGACCACAGGCTATTTATACAAAATTATAAACGCAACACTTTTGTTTTTGCCCCCATTTTTCATGAGCTGAACTCAAAGATCTAAGACTTTTTCTATGTACACAAAAGGCCTATTTCTCTCAAATATTGTTCACAAATCTGTCTAAATCTGTGTTAGTGAGCACTTCTCCTTTGCCGAGATAATCCATCCACCTCACAGGTGTGGCATATCAAGATGCT
>NC_140230.1:36712147-36719647 GCF_951802725.1 Rutilus rutilus
ACTTTGTGTCCCGCAACTTTTCTTTAGTTTCTGTTTGTCTTGTCATCGTCCGGTGTCGATGTGGGAAGTCGTGTGTGAAATGTGTTTCCTTAGACCCGTTTGGTTGGTGCAGTGATGTGTGTTTTGGTGTCTTTCAGCTGGCTCGAAAACATCAGAAAAAGTCATAACGCCTGTTCAAGGAACATCGAGTCCCAAAGTCAACGGTGAGTCTGTAAAACACCACATGCAATCTTTATAATCACTGCTTGCACATGTGCATCTATCTCCACCAATATGAAGGTTTTAAAGGTAAGCCATTTGCTTGGGAATAATAATGGATAAAGTGTCTGATATCAGGGGCGTGGCTTGTGCTGATTCACCATCTGAAAACCAGCCAATCAGAAACGCTCTCTGCCTGTCAATCATTTTGTGTGTTTGACTGACGGGCATTTGGCAGAAGAACAGTTGCTTACAGTGCTTACAGTACCTTTCATTTATTTTTATAAATTGATATAAAATTAACAATTGATTAGATGAGCAGTGTTTGATAAAGATGATCATTATTATAAATAAATAAATGGCAGCAACAGCAATATAATACACAAAATTGATCATATAAATAAATAAATATTATTGATTTTATAAAACGGCAGCAACAGCAATATGATAAACAATCAGCAAACATGATTATAATTAAAATAATTAAATACGTAAATTAAATCTAGTAAATTAATCACTATATTAAATTAGTAAATTAATAGTAAATTAATCACCACACACATTATTATTATTTATTCAGGTTATTAATCTGAATAATTCTTCTATATTACAGTTCTTTAGTTCATTTACTGTAGGCTGCTTACAGTTGTCAAGAAATATATGTATATATTTTTTTAAGTATTCATTTAAACAGGAGAGAACCGGTATAGCATAAATATGGCAACATATATACAATATAAAATGGCATTTTATTGGACTTTTGCAACTTGAAACACTGTTTAGAGTGTGTTATATACAGTATATTGCTTTATTAAGCATTGATGTCACAGTTTGAGAGTTATGAGCTCGTGTGGTTTCTGCTCAGAGGTCGTTCACAGGGTTAACTGTGCCGAAACACGGCGTGTAAACGCCTTTAAAGCCTCATCTGTCTCATTAAATGTTCTCATTGCAGTTCCTGACGATGTGTTCGCGCCCTCGTACGCGTGGAGAGGTTCGTTTGAGTATAAAGGAGTGAAACAGCCGATGACTTTGACAATCACTAGCTTTAACGCGACTTCGGGGAAAGTCAATGTGACGTTGACCAACAGGCACTCGGAGCTGCTGTTGTCGGGTAAGAAGCTTGTGTCATTAACTCATGTATAATCTCTCCTGTTAAACAAATCCTGGCCGGAGTCGTGGGGAAAATATCACTCACTGTTCGTGCGAGATGTGCCTTTAGTGCTTGCGTCCTCCTCAAGACTGGAGAAGCCACTGTATGCTCAAGTACGGGATAGTAAATCTGATTTTTACTGCAATATCAGTCAGAATCACTTAAGAAGTGTCAAGACTTAATTTATCTGATCAAAAATACAGTAAAGATTTTTACAATTTAAAACAGCTGTTTTGTATGTGAATATGTAGTAAAGTATATTAAACTTATAGTTCAGCAAGTGACTTTATTTATATAGCACATTTTCAAACAACAGACATGCCCCAAAGTGCTTTACAAAAATGAAAACATTAAATTTATAAAAAATGTAATTTAATTTATAGACTTTTAACTAACTTTTAGTTAAGTAAAATAAAAGTATTATTTTGTATGTGTCTGAAAGTTTCTTCTGCTCATCAAGGCTGCATTTATTTGAACAGAAATACAGTAAAAATTGTGAAATATTTTTATAATTTAAATATCTGTTTTGTATGTGAATATACACTCACCTAAAGGATTATTAGGAACACCATACTAATACTGTGTTTGACCCCCTTTCGCCTTCAGAACTGCCTTAATTCTATGTGGCATTGATTCAACAAGGTGCTGAAAGCATTCTTTAGAAATGTTGGCCCATATTGATAGGATAGCATCTTGCAGTTGATTAGATTAGATTAGATTAGATTCAACTTTATTGTCATTACACAAGTACAGGTACAAGGCAACGAAATGCAGTTTAGGTCTAACCAGAAGTGCAATAGCAGCAAGTGCAGGATATACAGTGGTTCATAAGTGCAGAACATGGATATGTACTGAATAAATATAGAGTTGAATACTATTATAAACAAAAATTTACAGATAGATTGTCCTATGAATATAATATACAGATAACTATTACTGTGAACAGAATTTACAGCTAGATATGTACTGAATATAATAATATACAGATGGCTATTACTATAAACAGAATGTTTACAGATAGATATGTACTGAATATAATATACAGATGGCTGTTACTATAAACATAATTTTACAGATAGATATGTACTATGAATATATATACAGATGGCTGTTACTATAAACAGAATGTGAGCATAATATACAGATGGATATTACTATAAACAGAATTTTACAAATAGATATATGTATAAGTTAGGCTAATGAGCAGTATAACAATGGATTTAAAGTAGTGCAAATAAAGTTTGGACAGAAGCTATCCGAGTGAGTGCAGTGGAAAGTAATTGCATATTACAGTTAAGGTACGATATTGCAATGTATATATAACAGTCGGTACTGTAAATAAACAGTCGGCAGTGCAAATGAGCATATTCCAGTCAAGGTAGTAGTGCAAGATGCATATGTAAACAGTTGTTACTGTAATAACAGTCAGCAGTGCAAATGAACATTATAGTATTGCAAATAACAAAATGGAGGCAGGTGTGAGGAGGGAGAGGAGGGTCAATCAGTATATAAGGGGAGTGGGATCAATGAGGGTTAGAGTTTAATAAAGAGACAGCTCTGGGGAAAAAACTGTTCTTTAGTCTGCTGGTCCTGGTCCGGAGGCACCTGAAACGCCTGCCGGAAGGCAGGAGAGAAAACAGTCTGTGGGCTGGGTGAGAGGAGTCCTTAAGGATGCTGCGAGCTCGATGCAGACAGCGTTTCCTCTGGATGTGCTCGATGGCAGGTAGTGGAGTCCCAGTGATGCGCTGGGCGGTTTTCACCACCCGCTGCAGTGCCTTGCGCTCTGCAACAGAACAGCTCCCATACCACACTGTAGCACAGTTGGTCAGGATGCTTTCTATTGCACAGCGATAGAAGTTCACCAGGATAGTGGAGGAAAGCTGATTCTTCCTCAGTGTCCTCAGGAAGAAGAGGCGCTGGTGAGCCTTCTTGACCAGGCTGGAGGTGTTGGTTGTCCAGGTCATGTCCGCCGAGATGTGGGTCCCCAGGAACTTGAAACTGGAGACACGCTCAACAGCCATTCCATTGATGTGGATGGTGTCGTGTGTGCCTCTTGACACTTTCCTGAAGTCCACGATGAGCTCCTTCGTTTTGGTGGTGTTGAGGAGCTGGTTATTTTCGGTGCACCATGTGGCCAGGTGCTTGATCTCCTCCCTATAGGCAGTCTCATCGTTGTTGCTGATGAGACCAATCACCGTAGTGTCGTCCGCAAACTTGACGATGGAATTAGATCCGTACACAGGCTTGCAGTCGGAGGTGAAGAGGGAGTAGAGGAACGGGCTTAGCACACAGCCCTGTGGTACACCAGTGTTGAGTGTGATGGATGTGGAGCAGTTGGAGCCTGATCGAGATTTGTGGGATGCACATCCAGGGCACGAAGCTCCCGTTCCACCACATCCCAAAGATGCTCTATTGGGTTGAGATCTGGTGACTGTGGGGGCCATTTTAGTACAGTGAACTCATCGTCATGTTCAAGAAACCAATTTGAAATGATTCGAGCTTTGTGACATGGTGCATTATCCTGCTGGAAGTAGCCATCAGAGGATGGGTACATGGTGGTCATAAAGGGATGGACATGGTCAGAAACAATGCTCAGGTAGGCCGTGGCATTTAAACGATGCCCAATTGGCACTAAGGGGGCTAAAGTGTGCCAAGAAAACATCCCCCACACCATTACACCACCACCACCAGCCTGCACAGTGGTAACAAGGCATGATGGATCCATGTTCTCATTCTGTTTACGCCAAATTCTGACTCTACCATCTGAATGTCTCAACAGAAATCGAGACTCATCAGACCAGGCAACATTTTTCCAGTCTTCAACTGTCCAATTTTGGTGAGCTTGTGCAAATTGTAGCCTCTTTTTCCTATTTGTAGTGGAGATGAGTGGTACCCGGTGGGGTCTTCTGCTGTTGTAGCCCATCCGCCTCAAGGTTGTGCGTGTTGTGGCTTCACAAATGCTTTGCTGCATACCTCGGTTGTAACGAGTGGTTATTTCAGTCAAAGTTGCTCTTCTATCAGCTTGAATCAGTCGGCCCATTCTCCTCTGACCTCTAGCATCAACAAGGCATTTTCGCCCACAGGACTGCCGCATACTGGATGTTTTTCCCTTTTCACACCATTCTTTGTAAACCCTAGAAATGGTTGTGTGTGAAAATCCCAGTAACTGAGCAGATTGTGAAATACTCAGACCGGCCCGTCTGGCACCAACAACCATGCCACGCTCAAAATTGCTTAAATCACCTTTCTTTCCCATTCTGACATTCAGTTTGGAGTTCAGGAGATTGTCTTGACCAGGACCACACCCCTAAATGCATTGAAGCAACTGCCATGTGATTGGTTGATTAGATAATTGCATTAATGAGAAATTGAACAGGTGTTCCTAATAATCCTTTAGGTGAGTGTATAGTAAAGTGTAATTTGATTAAAGCTGAATTTTCAGCATCATTACTCCAGTCTTCAGTGTCACATGATCCTTCAGAAATCACTCTAATATCATGATTTGATGCATAACATTGTCAGCGCTGCCCCTCGACTTTATCAGTAAAATAGTTTCGCAGCTGAAAAGACATTTCTCAGTATCAGTGTACCGACGGCACTGTTATTGAAGCAGAGAAACGTACAGCTTCACTATTAGCCGAGCCTCTGCTGCCGAACACTGAGGCCTTGTCCACAGTCCACACTCATACGTTTTCGTTTGGAAACGCATCTTTTTCTCTGCGTTTTGCCTTCTGTCCACACTGAAGCTTTCTGAAGACTCTCTCCAAAGTGGATACATTTGAAAACGCTGTTCTCGTGCTGTAGTGTGGACTGGGAAAACTGAGGTATTTAAAAACGATGACGTAAGTTTAGTCACGTGACTCATATTGTACTAATAGATATTCATGTTTATACCTGGATACAAAATATAAGGCACTCGTTATTAAAGATTTTAAGAACTCTATAAAAACTCCATAGTAACCATCTTTGACAACTACCAACCACCTAGTAACACCATAGCAACTACCAAAAATGCCTTAGCAACCACCCTGAACACCCTAGCAACGTCTAGAAACGCTCTAGTAACCACCAAAAATACCCTAGCAACCACCCAGAACACCCTAGCAACTGCCTAGCAACCACCCAGAACACCCTAGCAACTGCCTAGCAACGCCCTAGCATCCACCCAGAATACCATAGCAACTGCCTAGCAACACCATAGCAACCACCCAGAACACCCTAGCAACGCCCTAGCAACCACCCACATAATCATGTTTCATATCACTGTTATGTGCTGTTCACTTTCACACTGTTGCTAAAATATGTTACTTCACACACCCTTCATATCACAGTCCTGTAAAGATGACAGAAAATGTACTCACATTTGCTGTCCTGCGGTAAAACATGAGAGCCATTGCGTTTTAGACCAAACACATAATGGTGAGTGAAACCTGGACGATCAGTGAATGCTGAGATATTCTGCTAAATAGAATTAACCGATAACTTTATTATTTATTTTTCCGTCTGTATCATCTCAGTGAGCTTTTGTGAGGTTTTACGCATGCGCAGTAGAGGTGAGTTTAGCGTTTTCCAAAAGTTTCTCGTCCGCACTGAAACGCCTGGAAACGCCAGTGTGGACGGAGAGCGTTTTTAAACGAAAACGCCGTTTTCAGATGTATCCGGATTAATGTAGACGTGAGACACAGAGGAGCGTTTTAAGGACAAAAACCTGACAGATGTCTTGAAATACATCATCTGAACCACATACCAGTTGAATTTTATATTATTGTAAATATGATAAATATGAATGATGGTTTATCATCCTCACAGGTGTGTATAAGAGCAGAGCGGCTCGCCTGACGCTGCGTCTGCATCACATGAGGTCTCTGGTGAAGAGCAGCTTCAGTCAGATCTCTGAGCAGACCCTGATCATGGACGGCTTCGTAAGTCTCGTCACACTCACGCTTTCTAACTCCACTACAGCCGAGAGCTTCTGGCAGCAGTGCATGAACAATCTAATCAAACCCAAGGTGATATTGGTTGAATATACAGTATGTGTGAGCGGGGCACAAACTAACACACACATGCTTTAAAACTTTCCACACACGCCATCATGACGAAACCTAGTGTATTTACTAGTCGCCATAGCAACACTATATAGAGAAAACGTACCAAAATTAAAACATCTTTGAGATATCACTGAGCATTTATTTAACCATTGCAAAAGTAGATTTCTAACTGAAGTAAATTTTTCATCAGTTTTTTTTGTGTTTATTTAAAATGAGACAAATCTGATATTATTTTAATCTTATATCTGTTCTTTAATGCTGATCTAACAGCAGAAACACTCGGCGGGTTTAAACACCAGCTGCTCAGGCGGGGCATGTTGTCACACTGCGTTACAATGAGCCCCTATTAGAATTATAATATTCTATTCTATACTTTTATGAATTCTATTGAGAAACCATGAGAAAAAGGTGAATAAAGACTGAGAGTCAATGTTCAGAAATTATTAATTATGATTATGTTTTGAACTATGCTGTATAGCTGTTTTGCGGTGTGTTTGTTTTCAAACTCAAAAATTTGTTGTTGTTTTTTTTATTATTAAAAAATGCCATTATTTTATATGAAAAAGTTAATAATTGTATTTTATTGACAAAATAGTTTAGTTTGTTTCATTTTTTTAAAAAATTTTTTATCTGTCATATGGTCATGTTATTATGAACCCCAGCTATGGGGCATGTTGTCACATTTCACTTCCATTCTTTCAGGGTGAATCAAGAATAAAGTGTACACTGTATTAATGAAACAAAACCACATAACTGTACTAGACGTGTGGAATTAATGAGGGAATAAATTAATACTATAGTGGATTTACACAAACTGAGAAAGTCAGAAAGTGTTTGGTTGTGCCAGCTCTCCTCTACTGTATATTTAGTGGTAAAAGAGCATTTCTTCTCCGGTACAGTAGTGCTAGTTCACTGAACACTGTGGCTAATTAAACTGTGCAGTGAAAGAGCAATAGAGAGCAAGATCCTGTAATATTCCAGAACATGAGCGTCTGAGAACATGATGTTCACCTGTGTGTTGTTGTTCTCCTCGAGGTTTCTGCTGATCATGAGGGAAACACGTACTTGTTTCAAGGCTTCATTCAGGCTCGAGATTACGGGCCT